>NW_025214936.1:7592-23825 GCF_004010195.1 Chiloscyllium plagiosum
TATCCCTCCATTTGCTTCAGGCTGTCATCAATTCTCCAGGAAAGAGTCAGAAACTGCAGGACTTAGGAAAGAAACTCACCACCGTTTTCTCAGGGGCAACTAGGAATGGCAATATGTGTTGACCGGCAGGAATGCTCATAACCCACGAATAAAAAACAAACACAATAATGTCACTTGTTTGAGGTCTCTTGATTTGCTGTTTAAAATTGTTTATCATTTTGTATGTTACGAGCTCGGAATGACTGGTGGACTTTCAGACAATTTGTCCAAAAGGAAAGGACCAAACCTCGCAAACTGTGGTTGTTTGAAAGGCCAGGTCTCGAGGCTAGTTACATGCTAAACATTGATTAGAAAGGTTCTGACAGACACAGCAAATCCCAGGAAGAGCGTTGTGATAAACAGACAGCAAACGTTGGGTATTAATGGCGTCAGCACTGCGGAAATCTCCAACATTCTTGGACAGCTCCTTCTAAAGCTACGACAACTTCCATCTAGAGGGGCAATGGCAGGAGATACATGGATACATCACCAACGAGAATTTCTCCTCCAAGCTGCTCACCTTCTAATCTGGAAATATTTCGCCATTCTTTTGGTCCCTGGGTCAAGATGCTCTAATTCCTCATCAAAGGACACTGCGGGTCATCTCTGAGTGCATAGACTGCAGCAGTTGGAGAAAGCAGCTGATCACGACTTGTCAAAGACAACTAGGAATGTGCAATAAATGCTGACCCAGACAGTGATGCGCGTGTTTGCTGAGTTCCTAATAGTACCTGGAAATTAGTCCCAGCAAGTCCAAAAGTGATGCTGTATTCAAGATCATGTCAGTTGTAATCTTAGAAGCAGAGCATTTTTCAGTAGCAGAAGCTGCCTATGAAACCCCAACGGACCTGTCGTGGCTCCAGAAACAACAACACAGCTGGTTCCATACTCTACCCATTCCTAAAGCCCTCGAAAGTTATCTCTTTCAAATATAACTCCAGCTCTCATTTGAAACCTCCTGTGGAATTCATCTCCACTACTTTCCCAGACAGCGCACGCTAGATTAGAAAAGGAAAAGCCCTGAATAAAGAAATATCTCATCAAATCAATCCTCGATGTCTGGGTGACAATCTGAAAGTTTGACCGTAGCTACTAAAAAATCAAGATGTGGAAATGAAATATTCTTCTTTAGCCTCTCACAATCGTTCACAATTTTAAACAAGTCAATAAGGTCACTGCGAAATATCCCCTGCTCCAAGAAGAAAAAATCCAATTTCTCTAATCTTTCCTTGTATCTGAAATCCGTCAGTCGTGGTATCGTTGAAGTCAACGTCCGTTGATCTCTCTGCAGGGCTTTAAAATCTTTCAATAAATACATTTCCACAACTGAGTACGATATGTACTCTGACCAATTAATTGTGAAGGTTCAGCATCATTTCCTTGCTTTTATACTCTTATATCTCTACTTATAATCCCAAGGATCCATTAACCCTTCTAAACAATTGCTTCAACTTGCCCAACCACCAATAATTTGATGTCATCTGCATTTCTCTCTCCGTAAACAGCCATGTTCACCTTTACAATCTTCTGGGATCCTCCCTGACACCAGAGAATACTAAACGATCAGCAGCAATCCCCCCTTAATCTCCTCAGCTATCTCCTTAGACCTATGGGACATTGTTCATATGGTCTGATGATTTATCTACCTTCAGATGTTTCAGCTTCCCCAACACCTTCTCCTGAGTGGTAGTCACTACACTCAACTCTGCCCCCCTCCCAGATTTTCTTAAATCTCTGACATACTACTGTGTCTTGCAGTGGGAAAACTGATGTGCAGTACATATTCAACTCCGCTGCCGGTTCTTTGTTTCTCATAGCTGCTTCTCCAGTCACATTGTCCAGCAGTCCAATGCTTGCTCTTGCTTGACTCTCTGACGTGTTCTATTTCAAAAAATATTTTGCAATCGTCTTCTTTATTATTAACAATTTGACTGTTAAATTTTATCTTATCTTCTCTATTGCGTGTTTCAGTGATCCTTCATTGGTTTTTAATGACTTCCCAATCCTCTGGATTTCCAGTAATCTTCCTTACACTATATTATTTCTCTTTTGCTTCTATGCTGTCCTTGACTTCCCTTTTCAGACATGTCCTCCCATGTGTATGTTTTTTTCTTCCTTGAGATAATTTTCAGCTGTACTTCCAAATTATCTCCAGAAGCTCCTACCATTGCTGCTCCAATGTCTTTCCTGCTACGGTCCCCTTCCAATTAATTCTGGCTAGCTCTTCCCCCATGTCTTTGTAGTTACACCACTCAATTATAATCAAAGCACATCCAAAAGTGAGCAATTGGTCTAAACTAAATCAGGGAAGTTTGAGAGATGGGGACACAGAGAATGATTGGGGGATTTATTAACTAGATGCAGAGAGGGAGTGGGAGAGAAAATAGATGAGGTGCTGTAAAATAGTAAAAACTAGGTTATCGACAGAAGGAGATGTGCTTTCCTATTTGTTTCAGCAAATCATATGTGCTGTTGTCTTCTGTACAATATGTGTGTAACATATGCACAACATACAATAGAGGCCTGATGCCAGGAAATTTATCACCAATAATATGCAGACACCAGCTGTTGACAGAATCCAGCAGGCCAATATGTTTAATTCCAGTGGAAATTTGCTTAATTGAAATAAGGTGGGACACCAAAAGCAGGAATTTTTAACACACGTATTAATAAGAATGACAGACTAGAATAGGGAATTCCAGAAAGAAGGAGTCGTTGAGAGAATTCGAACATAACACCTTATCTGAGGATCAAGTGATGTTTTAAAAATTTTGTACATGATATGCATTATGTTTTGTTAATTGTGTCTCAGTTGTTCATTCTGAATGTCGTGTGCACATATGATCAATCGTATCTGTCTGCATACACATGATTAAACTGCGTATACAAAATATTGTTTCCTCAATTTCATTTCAATTTATCCTGTTTTGTTGACATTGTCACTCACCATTGCTTCCTCGAAGGTATTCTGCTTCTTTCTCTGCATTTTATTTATTCTGTCTGTCAAGAAGATATTCGTCACTAAGGGATATCACATTACACCGCTGCAGTCTCCACAGTCACTGTTACCTATATCTTCATGTTGCTTAACCAATGCCAGATAGATTCTCTCTCTCTGACCGTTTAATCCCAAAAGACAAGGCAATTATAAACATAGGATGCAGTTTTACTCGCTGAGCTGGAAAGTTCATTTTCAGACATTCGTCACCATACTAGGTAACATCTTCAGTGAGCCTCTGGATGAAGCACTGGTCTTGCCCACTTTCTATTCGTTGAGAGAATTGGAACATAACACCTTAGCTGAGGATCAAGTGATGTTTTAAAAATTTTGTACATGATATGCATTATGTTTTGTTAATTGTGTCTCAGTTGTTCATTCTGAATGTCGTGTGCACATATGATCAATCGTATCTGTCTGCATACACATGATTAAACTGCGTATATAAAATAATGTTTCCTCAATTTCATTTCAATTTATCCTGTTTTGTTGACATTGTCACTCACCATTGCTTCCTCGAAGGTATTCTGCTTCTTTCTCTGCATTTTATTTATTCTGTCTGTCAAGAAGATATTCGTCACTAAGGGATATCACATTACACCGCTGCAGTCTCCACAGTCACTGTTACCTATATCTTCATGTTGCTTAACCAATGCCAGATAGATTCTCTCTCTGACCGTTTAATCCCAAAAGACAAGGCAATTATAAACATAGGATGCAGTTTTACTCGCTGAGCTGGAAAGTTTATTTTCAGACATTCGTCACCATACTAGGTAACATCTTCAGTGAGCCTCTGGATGAAGCACTGGTCGTGCCCAGTTTCTATTCATGTGTTTGAGTTTCCTTGAGTTGGTGATGGCATTTCTTGTGGTGATGCCATTGGACAAGCACGCAGAAAGCTAGCCACCAGGATACATGAACATCAACTAGCCACAAAAGGACATGACCCACTCTCACTAGTATCCTTCCGTATGGATGAGGAAGGGACTGGGACGACAGATCCATCCTCGGGCAAGCCAAACACAGACCAACACGAGAATTCCTAGAAGCATGGCATTCAAACTGAAACGCTATCAACAAACATATTGACTTGGATCCCATTTACCAATCCCAAGAAAGAGAACAGGAAATGACACCACCACTATAAATGACGTCACCATTGGAAATAATACCAGCAACCCAAGAAAACCCAAACACATAAATAGAAAACGGGCTGCATCACTCGTGCTTCATCCTGAGGCTCACTGAAAATGTTACCTAGTATGGTGTTAAAACGTCTGAAAACGAACCTTCCAGCTCAGCAAGCAAACCTACATCCAGAAACTGAACCTGAGCTATGACCTTCCCAAAACACACTAATTATAAACATACATTTACTTTTCAGCTAAGGCCAAAAATCTGAAAAATAAAAGATGTATAAACTGTGCAATAAGGTGATCGTAACTTTAGAAACACATTATTGAAGTGTGTTGTGTTAAAGATAAAATATTGCCTTATCAGAACAGTGAGAGCAATGTCCAGAGAAATCCACACAGTATGTGTTCAGGGCAGTATTGCCCAGATGCAGTTGCTAGAATAACAATTGTTGTAGAACATAGAATATAGGATATCGAACATGACAGCACAGTGCAGGCCCTTCGGCCCTCAGCCCTCGGTGTTATGCCCACCTGTGGAACCAATCTGTATTCCATCTAACCTACGCTCTTCCATTTTCATCCACATGTTTATCCAATTGCTGTTTAAATACACTTGTTTTGGCGAGTCTACTACTGTTAGAAGCATGGCTTTCCCCACCCCTACTACTCTCTGAGTGAAGAAACTACGTCTGACATCTGTCCTACATCTCTCACCCCTTAATTTATAACTATGTCCACATGTGCTAGCCATCACTATCCGAGGAAAAGGGCTCTCACTGTCCATTCTATCTTACTTCTGATTATCTTAGATGTCTCAATTAAGTCCCCTCTCAACCTTCTTCACTTGAACGAAAACAGTATCACGAAGTTAGCTTATTTTTTGAAAAGCTGTTCCTTGGCTCAAGGACACTCTGCAGTTAATGTTCTTCAGGGGTTTATAAACCAGACCGGAGTCTGCTCAATCTGGTTTGGGCCAGAGATGAAAAGGATTTTGAGAGGCCTTTTGTTTATATGTCAACAAATGAGACTTCAGGCCAAAGTGATCATGTTTTGGAATTGACCTGTATAATGAAACGGGAGTTTTCGGCTATCTAAAAGATCAATTTAGTTCAGTCCCGAACTGGTTGGAAGTTCAACAGTGAGCTACGTAGAAACTGTATTTCTCTCTTCCTGCCCTTCACCTTCAACTTGTAAGCATGTGTTCCATTTACAGTGTTTTTTTTTTAAGAGGCTCTGGCCTGGTCCACAAGAACAGTATCTGGTCCGACAGCCTTTCCTCAAAAAGCCTATCCTCTATAACAAGCAACATCCCAGTACATCTCCTCTGAACCCTTTATGAAGCTTTCACATCCTTCCTATCAGGCGGTAACCAGAACTGTATGCAATACTCCAAGTATGGCTGTACCAGTGTTTTGTACAGCTGCAACATAATCTCATGGTTCCAAAACTCAATCCCTTTACTAATAAATGCGAACACACCGTATGGCATCTTAACCTTTTAAACTAGGTGGCAACTTTTAGGGATCTATGATCACTAATAATTTTGCCATTAGCCTCGTATTCGTTATTCCTGTTGATCCTTCCAAAGTGAATCAACTCACACTTTTCCACATTAAACTCTATTTTTCACCTCTCAGCCCCGTTCTCCAGCTTATCCATGCTGCTCTGTAACCTGCAATATCCTTCGGCACTATCCACAACTCCATCGACCTTGGTGTCATTCACAAATTTACTAACCTATCCTTCTACACCCTCATCCAGTTCATTCATAATAATGACAAATAGCAGTGGACCCAAAACCGATCCTGCAGCAAATCACCAATAATTGAACTTCAGGATGAGTATTTCCTATAAACTACCACCCTCTGTCTTCTTTCAGCCAGCCAACTAAATAAAGTCATAGAATCATAGAAATGTACAACCGGAAACAGACCCTTCGGCCCAACTCGTCCATGATGACCAGATATCCTAACCTCATCTCGTCCCATTTGCCAGCACTTGGCCCATATCCATCCAAACCCTTCCTATTCATATACCCATCCAGATGTCTTTTATATGTTGTAATTTTACCAGCCTCTGACACTTCATCTGGCAGCTCATGCCGTACACACACCATTCTCTGCGTGAAAAAGATCCCCCGAGGTCCTTTTTTCACATCTTTCCCCTCTGACCCTAAACTGATGCCCTCTAGGTCTGGACACCCCTTCCCGAGGGGAAAGACTTTGTCTATTTATCCTATTCATGTCCATCATAATCTTATAAAGCTCTTTCAGGTCACCCCTCAGTCTCTGACACTCCAGGGATAACAGTCCCAGCCTATTCAGTCTGTCCCTATAGCTCAAATCCTCTAGCCCTAGCAACATGCTTCTAAATCTTTTCTGAATGCTTCAAGTTTCAGAGCATCCTTCCGATAGGGAGAAGCCCAGGAATGCACGCAATATTCCAGAAGGACCAACGTCCTGATCTCAAGTCACCCTCAAGCCCATGCCTCTGCATTTTGTACAATAGCTGAGAGTGGGGAATCTTATCAAAAGCGTTATTGAATACCATAGATATCACATCAACCGCTTAACTCTCGTCAACCTGTTTGATTACTTTCACAAAGAACTCAATACGGTTTGTGTGGCACGATGTAAACTTCACAAACCGTGTTGACTTTCTCTGGTCAACATATTTCTTTCTACATGAATATAAAACTTATCCATGATGATCTTTCCAACACTTTACCCAACGCCGAAGTAAGGCTCACTGGTCTACAACTACCACAGTTGTCTCTACTCCCCTTCTTGAACAAATGGACAGCATTTGCTATCCTCCAGCCTTCTGGCACTATTCCTGTAGATAATGATGGCATAATGATCCAATCCAAAGGCTCTGAAATCTCCTCCCTGGCTTCCCAGAGAATCCTAGGATGAATCCCATCCGGCTCAGGTGACATAATTAATTTCACATTTTCCAGAATTGCTAACACCTCTTCCTTGCGAATCTCAATCCCATCTAGTCTTGTACCTTGTATCGCATAAACATTGTCTTTTTCCAGTGTGAATACTGACAAAAAAGTATTCATTAAGCGCATCTCCTGTCTACTTCCCAGTCCTGTCCTTGATTGGCTGTAATCTTACTAAGGTATTCTTTTACTCCTGATATACCAATATAAAGCTTCAGCGTTTTTCCTTGATCCGATGTGCCAACAACGTCGCATGTCCCGTGCTTGCTCTTTTTAACTATCCTTAGGTCTTTCCTGGCTAACTTTTAAATCTCAAGTACCCAAACTGAGCCTTCATATCTCACCTTGACATTAGCCGTCTTCTTTGTCTTGACAAGACTTTCAACTTCTTTGGTTAAACCAAAGCTCCTTCACCCGTCCACCTGCTCCCTGTCTGTTGTGTACACACTTATCAAAGACTTGTAGTATCTGTTCCTTGAATAAGCCCCACATTTCAATTGTGCCCATCCCTGAATTTTCCTTCCCAATCCTACGCATTTAAAATCTCGCTAATGGCATTGTAATTGCCTTTCGCCCAGTTGAAACTGTTGCCCTGCGGTATATATCCATCCCTTTCCATTACTAAATTAAACATAATTGAGTTACGGTAGCTATCACCAAAGTGCTCACCTACGTCCAAATCTAACACCTGGCCGGCTTTATTATCCAGTACAAAATCCAATATGGCATCGCCCGTTGTTGGCTTCCCCTATACTACGGCAGGAAACCCTCCCGCACACATTGAACAAAAACTGACCCACTTAATGTTAAAAAACCTATCGCATTTCCTGTCAATATTTGAAAAGTTAAAACATCCACAATAACGAGACTGTACTTTTCCTCCTATCCAGAATCGTCTTCGCTATTTTTTCTGCTACATCTCTGGATATATTTGGAGGACTATAGAAATCACCCAGCAGAGTGACCTCTCCTTTCCAACTCCGAAACTCAGACCATAATATCTCATTAGATGAGTCCTCAAAAATCTTTGCTGCCACCGTCATATTGTCCTTTACTCACAATGCCACACCTCCTCCTCTTTTACCATCTTCCCTGTTCTAATTGAAACATCTAAATCTCGAAAGCTACAACAACCAATCCTATCCCTGCGGTATCTATGTTTTTGAAATGGCCACATCATGAAATTACCAGGTACCAACCCATGCTGCAAGTTCACCCAGCTTACTCCAGATGCCCCTGGCGTTGAAACCTCTTTCCTGCTTGCCAGTGAACAATTGCGAACTTATTTCTGACCTCACAACTCTAAACCTGCTGGACACTGGATCTACCATTTAGGTTCCCATCCCCCTGCTGAATTAATTTAAAACTTAATGATGGGCATTAGCAAATTTCACCTCATACAAGGATATTAGTAACCCTCCGTTTCGGGTATGGATCATCTTGTTTGTTCAGGTCCCAGCCACCCTGGAATGAATCCCTAATTATCCAGGTATCCGAAATCCTCCCTCCTACACCATACCTGTAGCCACGTGTTCAACTCCTCTCTCTCCCTATTCCTCGCCTCACTGGCACATGGCCAGAGATAACAACTCTTTTTATTCTGGCACTAGTTTCCACCCTAACTCCCTGAATTTCTACCTTAAATCCCCATCTCTTTTCCTACCTGTATCCTTAGTGCCTATGTGGGCCATGACTTGGGACTGTTCTCCGTCCTCTTCAAGGTTCCCGAAAACATGATCCAAGACTTCACGAACCCTGGCACATGGGACGCAACACACCACCCTTTCTGGCCCCTTGATTGTAACCCCTCTGCCTGCTTCTTGTACCTGAGGTGTGACTACTTCCCTGTAACTCATCTCAATAACCCACTTCACCCTACCTCCGAATGATGCGAAGTTTATCTAACTCCAGCTACAGCTCCCTAAAGCGGTTTGAGAGGAGCTGGAGTTAGGTGCACTTCTGGCAGAGGAAGTCAGCCAGGAGGAACATTCAACAGCCCTAACGACCATTCCCACTTCTCTAAATTGTCAAACTGTTGAAATATAAACAAGAAACAGAAACTCACTAAATTAGCAATCGGTGCACCGAGCCTATTCTGTTGGCTAGAGGAGAATGATTGGGAAATGTTACCGAAGCAGGGTTTTGGGTAACGCAATCATCCAAATATGTTGCTTCACTTACCCAACAGTCCAGTGTCTGCTCCTGCTCAGCGTGCGCTCTGTCTATTCACGAGGTAATTTGATATAATTTTAAATTTACCTTCCCCATTGACCCGTGCTCCTCGGTGTCACTCCTCGCACTGCTGTAGTAACTGCCAAAATGGAGACCGCTGAACATTCGAGGGAGAGTGAGACACAAGATAGAAAAGACGAAAAGATGGAGGAGCAGAAAGAAGGTGAGGGGCATGGAGAGGTCAGAGAAAAATGTTGGTGAGAAATGAGCAGGAGGTATTCGACAGATGATTAGGGGAACAGGGGATTGGAGACCATGAGACATGAGGAAAGAGGGAGATTGTGAAGTAGATATAGAATGGAAGAGGGCGAGGATGTGAAGGAGAATGGGAGGGAGGCAGAAGTGAAAAAGTGAGCAAATAGGATTGCGATCGCAGGAAGAGAGAAACAGAGCGAGCTCCGGATGGAGAAGGAACAATGGAAAGTGATAAATTCTGTCAAGGTCAGGGCAAAGTAGTTGACTCAGAGGTGAAAGTAAGATGCTGACTTAAACCCAGTTCGTGAGCTCATCTCCGGTCCATTCCTATTCCCTGTGGACTAGGACTTGGGGCCGAATCTCTTTCTGTCAATGTCAGTTTCTTCATCAAAAAGACAAGCAACAAAAATTTCGCTCTGCAGCTTTTAATGAACATTTTTATTCGTTACAAAGTGAAGTTAAATATACTGTTGCCTTTTCTTATTGGCCCCTGATTTGAGAGAAACATTGAAATATGTCCCTGTAACGCGCTGCGGGATAAGGTTGGACAAACCAGTATTACTCAGTCTGTTTCCATCGTGACTGGTTGCTTAATTGCTGAAAGATTGAACTAACATAAGAAAGTCCCTGATTTTTGATTAACCAGTGACTTTTATTGATTGATATATTTGACAAAAGAGATATTTCAGCACATTCTTCATCTGTTGTCTGAACTTAGTCTGGGTCACAGCATAAATCGCTGTGTTTGTGCAGCAACTGAGGAGCTGCAGCATGAAGCCCAATTCCCGCACAAAGTCATGTAGAAAAAGATGTCGATACCCAATCAACCACGTCCGATACCATATGGAATATACCATTAATGTTGACCAGAACAGGATGAAATTGGCCGAGATCACAAACAGTAAAACGATGGATTTTTTTCGATTTTGCATTTCTGTGTCACGCTGACCATCCCTATTGGTGTGAGTCTGGAGTCTCCTGCGGGCTCTGCTGGTCAGTAAAATGTGTCTGATGGTGAAAACATTGAGCAGCAGAATCAGGAGAAATGGAAGAGCCGGGTTTAGAATGTAGTGGAGGAACTCGACTATGTTCCAGACATGAGAGTAACGAATGTTGAATCGAACGAAACAAAACCAGGGGTCGTTCCAGAGCCAATACTGAGGTTCGAACATAAAATACCAGAACATGTTCTTTAAACAGCTCAGCACAGTCACTGTTCCCAGAACCAGAGCCGCCGTTTTCTCACTGCAATATTTACTTTTCAGCTTCTGGCAACAAATGGCCACAAATCGATCAAAGGTGAAAGTGACGAAGCCCAATTCCCGCACAAAGTCATGTAGAAAAAGATGTCGATACCCAATCAACCACGTCCGATACCATATGGACTTTATACCATTAATGTTGACCATAACAGGATGAAATTGGCCGAGATCACAAACAGTAAAACGATGGATTTTTTTTCGATTTTGCATTTCTGTGTCACACTGACCATCCCTATTGGTGTGAGTCTGGAGTCTCCTGTGGAATCTGCTAGTCAGTAAAATGTGTCTGATGGTGAAAACATTGAGCAGCAGAATCAGGAGAAATGGAAGAGCCGGGCTTAGAATGTAGTGGAGGAACTCGACTATGTTCCAGACATGAGAGTAACGAATGTTGAATCGAACAAAACAAAACCAGGGGTCGTTCCAGAGCCAATACTGAAGTTCGAACATAAAATACCAGAACATGTTCTTTAAACAGCTCAGCACAGTCACTGTTCCCAGAACCACAGCCGCCGTTTTCTCACTGCAATATTTACTTTTCAGCTTCTGGCAACAAATGACCACAAATCGATCAAAGGTGAAAGTGACCATGAACCAGACAGAGCAGTCAGTGGCTGCATAAAGCAGGACGGCGTGGATATGACACACGGGAATGAACTGCCGGAAATAAAACCGTTCTCGATAAACAATAGGAATGTGTCTTAATATCAGGTCGAGGATACTGACAAGTATATCCGCCACTGCCATGGTCCCCAGGTAACGACTGACACATGGAGACAATCCACAATCTTTACAAATCAGGACGTAGACCGTTACTAAATTAACTGTAAGAAGGGAAAACGAACAAATTGCATATCAGCCTGGAGGCAAAGCTACCAGTTGGATCAAGGACCCAGTGAGATTTTCAAATATGTCACGGTATTCGGAGATATGTTGAAATTACTAGATCTGTAATAATAAATGGTAACTTCTGTAGAACTTACAAAAATAAATTATCTCTCCCCAAATAAACAGACGCATCCACAAGAACAGATTTTTATTTCGAAAACATTCCCACCCACGAGATCACATGAGAGCAGACACAGACGGTTTCTTACAATTCCTAATGCAGAGTGAGTAAATATTGCTGCCCTGAAGAATTCTCTCCCAGATCCTTGAAAACAAACGAAGGCTGGAAGTTTATGCCTTTTATTCTACGTTGCATTTGATCCTCTGTCGTGAAGAAATATAAATGCAGGGAAATCATAATCGCCACTTTTACTGCCTGAGGGGACTTCGAAACAGTGTCTCCTTCTCCCTGGAACAGGATCTCTTCCCTTGTAATCGGATCTTTTCTTCAATTAACTGACATCTAGCAGTTTAAAAATACAGTTATTCAATGTTCTGGACAGTTCCGTCATGGAATGTTTCCTGTAATGTTCCAGAAAATTCCCTGATCAGGAAAAGGCAGGTTCCCTCCATTATGAGACCCATGGATACATGCAGAGTAGTTCTTTTTTTCCCCAAATTCACTTGGACGTATAATTCTGGTGCATCATGAATGCTCCACCATTCAGTAAGTTCAGGGTTGACCTCACTGCGCCCGCATTTCCATGTTGCAGGAACTTTCTGCTGTTTAAGCCCGTAACTTCCTGTCACTGATCAGGCGGCCTCAGGACGGTTTTTAAAAAGATTTTCCAGAAAAAGTGAAAGGATAGAGTGGGACAGTAATTTAACTTCAGGCACAGAAGATAAGGGACAAGGGAGATAGTGCAGAACTAAGTTTGTTGGACTTAAATGCATGCAGTACATGAAACATGGTAAATGAACTTGTGGATCAGATTGAATTTGACAGATACAATGTTGTCAATATCAAAGAGCTGCGTTTGCTAGTGGACCAGGGTTGGGGAATAAATATTCAACTATATACTGGATAACCCAGATTATCCGAACATTAATTATCTGAATTTCAGATTATCCGAACAAGATCTCAAGGTCCTTTAAAAACTCTACACGTTATCTAAATAATATGTTATCCGAACATTCAGTTATCTGAACAGAATACTCCCCCCCCCCCCCGCAGATGGGCAAAGCGGGCAAGAATATTTTGTTCGTTGGAGATAAAATTAAATCATCAAGAATAATTGATATATCATCAGAAGGCACAGAATCAGTCTGGGCAGAGTTGAGGAACTACAAAGGACAAAAGCTTTTTCCCTGTAGGATTTGTGTACAGGCTCCTAGCAGTAGTCAGGATGTGAGGCGGAAAATAAATCAGGAGACTAAAGTTTTCTAAGAAGGCACTTTTACAATTATCATGAGGGACTTCAATATGCAGGTAAGCTGGGAAAATTATGTTGGTAGCGGATCTGAAGAAAAGGAATTTGTGAAATGTTTCCGAGTCTTTTTTGGACCAGCTTGTGTTAGAACCCACTAAGGGAATAGGCATTTTTGTATTTGGTGATGGACAATGAGGCAGACTTGATTAGGGTGCTGAAGGTGAAGGACCCTTTTGGCGGCAATGACCAAGTATTGTATCGAGTAGCAGCAGGTCTACTTTGTCGTCAAAGACAAATAACTTGTCATCAAGGACAAATAACTTGTCATCAAGCATAATGCGATGAATTTTATTGTACAGTGTGTCTGCATGTTCAGGATTGAGTGCGACCACGAAGTTCAGAATACACGAAGGTTGAGAAACCCAACCTGAATAATGTTAGCCTCTATGATATTTCATTGATTTACCACGAACAATAGTAGCTTGCATTTGTATAACAATTTCAACGCAGTAAAACTTCGCAAGGTGCTTGGTACAGCTTTCAGGCATAGTTTGACACAAGTTACCGGAGGGACTAGGTGGAAAAAGCATGAGCCAAAGACAAGTTAGACCTTCAGTTAACAGCCTTTCAGACCTGCACTGCCATTCAATAAGATCAAGGCTGATCTGCCATGGACCTCATCTTCTCTTTTGTGTCATCTCTTTTTAACAACGCCCTGAAATACTAAATAGTGTCTGTCTCCTCTTTCAAGATTTCCAGTAATCTAGCCTCCACAACTCTCTGAGTTTCAGAATTTTAAACATTCCTGACCGTCTTAACTTTAAATTCGTGGTTCCTCATTCTTTAAATAAGTCCCCTAGATACATATTTTAATACTAGTGGAAAAATCATCGTAACATCTATCCTTCAAGCATCCCCTGAGTCATGACTTTGTATAAGATCACTCATTATTATTCTAAACTTTAATGCATAATGTCCTTATTTTTAACTCTTGACGAGTTGAAGCCTTCATGTTAGGAAACTGCCTCGTGGAACTCCATTAAACTGCATCTGATGCTGGCATATCCTCTCTTAAGTACAAAAGCAAAATTATAAACTGTACTCCAGGTGCAGTCTCACGAACACCACTGCAGTTATAACAAGACCTCTCTTTCAAATGAAAAAAAAAACTCCTCCACAATAAAAGCCAAAATTTGATTAGCTGTCTTAATTCCTTACTGCGCATGTGTGCTAAAGTTTTGAGTTTCATGCACAAGAATACCCATGTCCCTTTGTGTTATATTTCTTGGCAGTCTCTTTTTATTTAAATAGCAAACAAGAATTTTGATCTCTTTGACAAAATAACAACGCGTTTTCTGACATTGAAATTCATCAGCAAAGTATGTGCTCAATCATTCAATTTAACTCAATCTACCTCATTAAGGATTGTTTATGATCTCATCACAACTTAACTTTCCATTGTTTTTGTATTATCAAATAATATGGATACATTCCATTGTTCCGTGTGCAAAATATTCATGAACGTCATAAACGATTGAGGATCTAGGACTTTTTTTTTGGTACTTCACTGGTTATATCTTTCCTAACTGAAAAACGGACCCATTAGTGCGAACTCAGTATTCTGCTTAAGAAGCAATTCTTAGTCCACCCTTATTCTCTGCTCCCATTATCTGTAAGAACCTTTTATTTAACCATTTGTCGAATATCGACTGCAAAGCCAAATGCACAACATCCACTAGATCCCCTTAATCAGCTCCACTTCTCTGATCCTCAGAAAATCCAAGTAAATTTATCAGATTAGATTTTCCTTTTATCATGCCTTTTTGAATCAGCTTGAACATGTTCAGATTGTATTCTGTGCCTTGTTATTTCTTACTTATTAATGGGTGCAAGTATTTTTCCAAAAAAAAAAGAATATCAAGCAAAATGGCAGAGAATTTTCTGTTTTCTGTCTCCCTCCCTTCTTGAACAGGACCAACGCTTCAGCTGTTTTCTGATCGGCTGGATCCCTACTTGAATCCAATGAGCTCTGGAATATTGCAGATAATGTCTCCACTATTTCTGCAGACACTTCACTGAAAACGCATGGATACAGTCCAGAAATTCCCAGTAATCTGTTGTTGCTTCGGTCCCATTATTTTGTTTAAAACGCGGTCCCTTGTTTAAAAAAAGCCTGTTACAAGATATTCCCTCCATTAATACCTTGCTTATATGCTTTGGCATATGTATATTGTCCAGTAAAATGAAGAACAAATAATTAACTATCATTTTCGAGTTCCCATTAGTAACCTCTCAGTCCCACCCGATAAGGGCCCCACATATACCTGATCTTCTCTCTCTCTCTCTCTCTCTCTCTCTCTCTCTGTACGCACAGAGAAACGTTGGTGCTTATTTCTATGTTTCTTGCGAATTTGCATTCACTAATTTTCTTCCTCGACATTAGTTTTTCAGACAAACTCTGCTGCATCCACAAGCAATTCCAACCCATTGGGTCTAACATTCGTTTTCATCACGGTTCCTGTGTTATTTTTTTAATTTGATCCTTGCATTGCCGGCGTTCCCTCAACACAGGCGAATAATCTTCTAATCGAGTCCTTCATGTTGAGCAAAATCACCATTTTCTAAGCATTGTGAAATATCAGCTTCGATATTTGTTATTGTTCATTTCCTAATCTTTCCCTTTATCTGTATTCAGCTCCCGCATGAATTAAAAAAATCAATCAAAGATCCGAGCTGCCAGGTAGACGCCCGGTTCTGTACAATACTACAACGGGATTCCACAACACATGATCAGTTGACAGGATTCCACACAGATTTCAATAGACAGACACGTATCATGTTGCTGTTTTTCAACACGGCTATGTAGTCCTTGTATGTTTTTCAGCGACGTCGTAGCAGACACAAACTGTGAAAAGTCTAACTTAAAGGGTTTTACGACTAATCTGATTATACCTAACAGATATTGCCTCAGGAAAAAGGCTTCCAAGTTTTATGAAAACACTTGTACAATGAAAGGGGGTTGGCCAGTTCTCTCGACTCAGTTCTCCCCAGTCAGCCTATTCACTGAAACCACACAAGCAGCAATGTTTGAAGCTGCTGGACCCAAACAACCAGGTCCGTGCTGATACTCTCTCTCTCTCTCTCTCTGACATCTCTCCTGTAAGAA
>NW_025214936.1:31724-33806 GCF_004010195.1 Chiloscyllium plagiosum
CCCAGTCCAACACTGGCTCCTCCGCATCGTTTCTAGTGAATACAGCCCATACCTCCCAGTGTTACCAGTAAACTTTACACTGCTGATGTAACAACACAGTACATGCACTCCTGAAAAGTTTACAATTTCTAACAATACTAGCTGCTCATTCACTGCTCCATCTGGTACACGACATTGGAAACTTAGTGTAGGAGGCTGAAAGAAATTAGCAGCTTTAAAACAAAAACCTCTTGGAGCTCAAAGCTTTCAATGAAAGTCTGAGCCCGGCGGTAAGTTCAGGTAACCTTTATTGTGACCCAACTTTGTTACAGCTTCAGATCCCCCATCTAAAAAGGCATGGAAAACGTAGCTGCTTTTTAAACAACTGTAGGTCAAAGCGCGCAAACACCACCCCACCTCACTTCCTTTACTATTGGTAACCACCAGGTTGTCCCTTTGTAATTGGATCCTTGGTACAACCTTAATCCAGAGCAAGTATTGCCTCCCTCAGCAATCCATACCCTGTCTCCCTGTAAGATTCTCCCAGCCCATCTGCTGGGGAGGGTGATTGGAGAGTTGGGGCAGTGTAGAGTCAACAGACTGCTGTGGGTCTGGAGTCACCTGTTGGTGAGACCAAGTAAATGATACAGCTCGGGTGACTGAGTGAATCCTTTCCTCAAAAGGATGTGAGTGAATGAGATGGGATTCCCCCACACCATGAAAATGGTTTCATTTATAGATTCTGAACTCCAAGACTTCCAACAGAATTCCAATTCCACCAACTGCCACGGCGGAATTCATACCCGGGAGTCCCCGGAACTGGGTTGATAGTCCAGTCAATAATGGCACTCGGCCGTCACTCCTTCAATCCCCCTGCAATGGCACGTGAACTCGCTGGTGCCTCTGCAGGTGGGAGGAGTGGGTGAAACACTTCCCACACTCTGAGCAGCTGAAGGGCCTCTCCCCAGTGAGGACTCGCTGGTGGGTCAGCAGGGAGGAGGAATCGCTGAAGGTCTTCCCACAATTGGGGCAGCTGAAGGGCCTCTCCCCTGTGTGGACCAACTGGTGCCTCAGGAGGAATCACTGAAGGCCTTCCCACAGATGGGGGCAGGAGAATGGCCTCTCCCCGGTATGGCTGTGCCAATGAGTCTACAGGGCAGACGGGGCACGAAAGCCTTTCCCATAGTTGGCACACTTCCACGGTTTCTCCATGGGGCGGGATTCCTCAAGTTTCTCCATGGCCGTAGCTTCAACTGCAAACAATCGTGTGTACAGCTCCTCCCTGGTGTGAATTCCTCTTTCCAGGCCGTATAGCTGTTTCAGGCTCCACAAACAGTGCGCTGCAACAGTAGGGTCTCTCATCCAGACCCACTGATGCTGAAAATGTACTGAAACAGGAACCAAAAAGCTTTGCTCTTTCTCACAGAATCACGGTTGAAAATTGTTGCGGTCCCGATGGATTGAGTGACTGTCAGACATTGACGTCAAAGTGAGGACTGCAGACGCTAGACAGTGAGTGTCGAGAAGTGCAGCACTGGAAGAACACAGCAGGTCAGGCAACATCAGAGCAGCAGGAGAGTCTGTTTTGGACATAAGGCCAAAAGGCCGTCCCCTCCAAAATGAGACATCAAGGCTGTTCATTTTGAAACTTCAGATCTCAAATACTCTGTAAAAAGAGATTACAAAAGTCATCACTGTCAGTCCAGGGTAGAAATTCAGAACAGTTAATTCTACTTTCTGCAGAATGTTATTTTCTTTTGTTTCTAGATTAGGTTCCCTACAGTGTGGAAACAGGCCCTTCAGCCCAACAAGTTCATACTGACCCTCCAAGGAGTAACCCACCAAGAACCGTTTCCCTCTGACAAATGGACCGAACAATACGGGCAATTTAGTATGGCCAATTCACCTAACCTGCACATCTTTGGACTGTGGGAGGAAACCAGAGCACCCAGAGAAAACCCACGCAGACACTGGGAGAATGTGCAAACACCACGCAGACAGTCGCCCAAGACTGGAATCGAACCCAGGTTCCTGGCGCTGGGAGGCAGCAGTGCTAATCACTGAGCTACAGTGCCGTCCCCTCCACAAATTTGCAAACACCAT
>NW_025214936.1:34219-47370 GCF_004010195.1 Chiloscyllium plagiosum
TGAAAAAGCTGCCCCTGAGATCTCTTTTACATCTCCTCCGCCCTCACCTGAAACCTATTACCCTTGAATTCTGGACTTCCCCATCCCAAAGAAAAAGCCTTGTCTACTTCCCCTATCCATGCCCCTCATCATTTTATAAAAGTCCATAATGTCACCTATCAGACTCTGGCGCGATGGGGAAAACAGCCCTACCCCATCCTTCTGTCCCTCCTCACCCGGGTAATTAAGACACATACCTGAGTTTACAGAGTCTGCTCCCTCCCTGGATTCACTCCAGTTGCTACAAGTGAATAGATTTCCCACCTCCCCTCTCTCTCACACACAGGAGGAGGAGTTTCCCAGAGGGAAGGAGCTACACCCTGAAACTGACAGGGCCACTTCTGTGTTGTGACGCCATCAATGGGTTGGGGTGGGGTAGGGTACGGGAGAAGGGGCGAGAGAAAGGGGAGGGGTGAGATCCAGGGCTCAGCCAGCAGTGGGACCCAACACTGCACCTGCGCTGCCTTGCACAGTTTGCAGAAATTCCCTTCCCTCCAGAGAATCCCCACAGCGTGGAAGCAGGCCACTCGGCCCAACAAGGCCACACCGATCCTCTCAAGGGTAACCCACCCACACCCATTCCCCTACCTCTAGTGCTCTACATTTAGCCCCTGACTAATACACCTAACCTGAACATCCCTGGGCACTATGGGTAATTTAGCGTAACAAATCACCCCCTAACCTGGACAAAGTTAAAAATCACAACACCAGGTTATGGTCCAACAGGTTTATTTGGAAGCACTAGAATTTGGAGCGCTGCTCCTTCATTAGGTGGTTATGGAGAATAAGACACAGAATTTATAGAAAAACATTATAATGACCTGCCATTGAAATGATATATTGAACAAACCTGGATTGTTAAATCTTTCATCTTTTCGAATGGGTTGCAGGCATCATTAATATGTAAATCTTGAACTTCCTGTAAGGCACCTTCTTGAGATAACTTAAGGCTTTATAACAAAAAGTGACACTTCAGCTCAGTTGTGCAAAAATATACATTCACTCCCATGGACTTATGTTTGTGTGTGCATGAGAGAGAGAAAATGTCTATTTCCATCCTGAATGTCTTTATATCTATTTGAGAACAGATGCCTCACTTCTGTTGGTGTAAATATTGTTGTAAATCATAGCTGGGTACTAATAGTTAGACGTAAGGGAGAGAGTAGTCCTCAGGTTGGGCACTATAAGAATCCTGGGAGACCCCCATTTCTGGTTTACTTCCTAATGAACAAACATTAAGCATGAGCACCTATTTCTTTCAAATTTGGTTTCGTTTTTCTTGTTTGATTCCCTGCTATGATTACACTGTGTCTGGATGTTTGACAGGCTGGGAGATTGTGGGTTGGGATTTGATTGACTGAATGCATAATTGTTCCAGAAGGTATAAGGGGGGGGGGGGGCAAAGCTTCAGCAGAAATCCCACAGAACTGAGAACAGACCGACATCTTACTCCATGGGAACAGGGAGATCAGCACAGGACAGAGAAATCAGGACCTGAAATCCGAGCTGACACCAGCTGACCCTGTGATCAGTGCCTTGATTAGCAGCACCAACCCTCTACCTTTACCTAGCTTCCTATTTGACTACCCCCTTGATATTCAGGATCCAATCCTTGTCATCCTGAAGCCATGTCTCTGTAAGGAGTCTGAAATCATAATTATTCTCTTCAATGTGTGCAGTCAATTCATTCACTTTTGTTACAGTGCAGCACACATTCAGACACCGTTTTTAGTTTCAATTTTTGTGATCCTTAGAATCCAGTTTTGATTGCTGAAATATTTGCTCTCCTTGTCCCTTTCTGTCATTCTCTGATGTTCATTTTCCACATCACTACATTGCTCACTGGCCTTGATTTGGATTGGCCATGCTAAATTGCCCATAGTGTCCAGGGATGTGCAGGTTCGGTGGGTTAGCCATGGGAAATAGTAATAGAAGCAGGAGTAGGCCCATTTGTCCCGTCTAGCCTGCTCAGCCATTCATTAAGATCATGGCTGATCTATCCATTGTCTCAGCTCCTCCTCCCTGCATTGTCCCAACTACACTTTATTCCCCTACCATTGCAAAACCCCATCCAACTGTGTCTTAAATATACTTAATGAAGCTGCCTCTACTGCTTCCTTCGGCAGAAAATTCCATAGATTCACTACTCTCCAGGAAACGCAATTCCTCCTCATCTCTGTCCTAAATCTACTCCTCCTAATATTGAGGCCTGGTTTCATTCACCAGCAGAAATGACTGGATAGGGTAGGGCTTCATCCTACAGTGCAATGAAATCCCACTTTCCACCAAAACCTCGGATGTACTCATTCACTCAGTTGCTGTCTCACAAATGCAAGATTTCACTGCAACTTCTTCTGCTCCCATTAAGGGCAAAACATCTTTGAAAGCTGCTCCGAAACTCCAGCCTTCACAATCACACTTCTGCTTTCACCGAAGGAGATTAGAGTCATACAGAACGGAAACAGACCCTTTGGTCCAACTTGTCCAGCCAAACAGATATCCTAAATTAATCCAATCCAATTTGCCTGCATGTGGCCTATATCCCTCTAAACCCTTCCTATTCATGTACCAATTCAGATGCCTTTTAAAGTTTCCCCTCACCTCAAACATATGCCTTCTAGTTTTGGACTCTCCTACCTTGGGGAAAAGACCTTGGGTATTCACTCTATCCATGCCTCTGATGAATGTCTATAAGGTCACCCCTCCGCCTCCAGAGCTCGAGGCAAAATATCCCCAGCCTATTGAGCCTGTAGCCTGAACCCTCCAACTCTGACAGCAGCCTCGTAAATCTTTTCTGACCCCTTTCAAATGTTCACAATCGGGTTCTCCGGTTTCCTCCCACAGTCCAAAAATGTGCAGGTTCAGTGAATTGGCCATGCTAAGTTGCCCGTAGTGTTAGGTGACGGTGTGAATGTAGGGGAATGGGTCTGGATGGGTTGTGCTTCGGTAGGTCGGTGTGGACTTGTTGGGCCGAAGGCCTGTTTCCACACTGTAAGTGATCTAATCTAATCTAATCTTTCTTATAACAGGGAGACCAGAAATGAATGCAGTCTTGCAAACGTGGACTAACCAATGGCCTATACAGCCACAACATGACCTCCCAATTCCTGTACTCTCTACTCTGACCAATAAAGGAAAGCATACCAAACAACTTCTTCACTATCCTGTCTACTGGTGACTCCACTTTCAAGGAACTATGAACCTGCACTCCAAGGTCTCTTTGTTCTGCAACACTCCCCTTAACTGTGTCAGTCCTGCCTGGATTACTTGTCCAAGATACAAACCACACATTTCTCTCAAGTAAACTGTCACTCCTTGGCCCATCAGCTAATGCCCGAAATGTCGATTCTCCTGTTCCCTAGATGCTGCCTGACCTGCTGTGCTTTTCCAGCAACACATTTCCATCTCAACTTAATCCCTGCCATACGTTATCCTGAATGGTCTGGTTATGCTGATTAACAGGCCCACACTAAGGGGGGTTCTAATTGAAACATAAAGAATACTGAATGGCCTGGACAGAGTGGAAGTTGGGAAGATGTTTCCATTGGTTGGAGGGACTAGAACCAGTGGGTACAGCCTGAGAGTAAAGGGAAGACCTTTTATAATGGAGGTAAGGAGAAACTTCTTCAGCCAGAGAATGGTGAATCTGTGGAATTCATTGCCACAGAAGGTTGTGGAGGCCAGGTCACTGAGGATATTTAAGACTGATAGAGATGTTCTTGAGTATCAAGATGATGGAGGGTTATAGAGACAAAGTGTGAGAATGTGGTTGAGAAACCTATCAGCCATTATTGAATAGCAGAGCCTGCCACAGAAGGCTGTGGAGACCAGGTCACTGAGGATATTAAAGACTGAGATAGAGACGTTCTTGAATATCAAGATGATGAAGGGTTATAGAGACATAGTGGGAGAATGTGGTTGAGAAACCTATCGCCATGATTGAATAGCAGAGCAGACTTTGGATGGCCTAATTTCTGCTCCGATGTCTTATGTTCTCTTGCTGTCCTGGACACAGCGTGAGAGAATTGGAAGCAGCAGTACGCCATTTGGTCTTTCAAGCCTGCACCAACTTTCAACAGATTGGTTGTGAATCTGCCGACATCAAGCTGAATAGGCTGGGACTTGCTCACTGGACCACATGAGGTTGAGAGGTGACCTTACAGAGGTTTATAAAATCATGAGGGGGATAGATGAGGTGACCGCTGGGTATCCTTTCCCTAGGGTGGGGGTTTCAAGATTAGGCAGTAAATTTGAAGGTGAGAGGAGAAAGATTTTAAAAAGGCAGGAGGGGCACCTTTTTTACACAGAATGGTTTGTGTGTGGAATGAATGTCTAGAGGAAGTGGTGAATGCAGGTACAGTAACAACATTTAAAAACCATTTGAATAAATACATGAATAAGGAAGGTTCGGACGGATATGGGTCAAACATAGGCAGGTGGGACTAGTTTAGTTTGTGAATATAGTTGGCATGGACTATTTGGACTGAAGGGTCTGTTTCTGTGCTGTATGGCTCTGTAACTGTTCTATATTTGTCTTAAAATTATTTTCTTGCCTTCCCCCATTAACATCCACTTTTTTGTTGTTCCAAAATCAGATGTACTCAGCCTTGAATAATATTCAATGATTCCCTAACTGCAGGAAGATATCCCTACTTCTGAACTCTATTCCTGTTGCTATATACCACTTGCCTTGCTGATTGCTTGCTGCTCCTGTCTGACAACTGGCAGTGACTGGTGTAGGAGGACATTGATCATTTGTACAGCCATACATCATTCTTGATGAAGGGATCGTGCCCGAAACATCAACTCTCCTGCTCCTTGGATGCTGCCTGACCTACTGTGTTTTCCAGTGCCATACTTTGACTCTGATCTCCAGCATCTGCAGTTCTCACTTTCTCCACATCCCAATATATCACCATTTAAACAATACACCTCCTTTCTGCTTTTTTCACAGCAATGGCTATTACTTCACAATGTGGTACTGCATTTGCTGTGTGTTTGTCAATTGTGGTCTTCTCTACATCGGGGATACAGAGCGTAAACTTGCGGAATAGTTCGCCGGTCATCGCAGCCAGGTCCACAGAGGCCAACCAGACCTCCCAGTCACCACCCATTTTAATTCCCCTTCCCATTCCCTTTCTGACAAGAACATTTTAGGCTTCCTCTATTGCCACAAAGAACCAAACCACAAATTGGGGAAACAACACCTCATCTTCCGCCCGAGCAGCCTATGGCCTGCAGAACTCTACATCGAGTTCTCCAATTTTAAATAGCCTCCCTTTCCATCCCATGACTCCCTTCTCAGCCCCTTGCCCTACATTTCCACTCCTTCCTGCCACCAACCCGATTTCTTCCTCCCATTGAATAATCAGGTCATACCCTCTCCCTGTCTTCATCTATTCCCACTTTAGCCCCCGGCCCCGGCACCCATCCCCAGTCCTGAAGAAGGGTTACACCTGAAACATCGACTTCTCCACCTCCTGATGCTGTCTGGTTCGCTGTGTTCTTCCAGCCTCCTGCCTGTCTATTTTGCCAATTGAGACACAGACCTGGACCACGTTTCCAGAGTCTGTTCCCTCCCGGATTCACTCCCTTTCCTTTCAGTTGCTGCAAGTCAACAATTGAACCCCAGAATGAAAAAGAAATGGGAAAGGGGGCGAGAAAAGAGAGTGCTGTACTCACAGATCTTAGACAGAGGAAAGATTGTGCAGTCCGGGTGAAGCTCAATGTTGGTTCAGAAAGAGAGGAGCAGGAGTAGCAGCTTCAGAAACTCATGGTCCAACTTCCGCATCCAGACAATGGGCTGGCTCTGATTAGCAGGAGGACCAGTCTCCTTCCGGTCCTCCGTAGTTCCCTATTGGGCCAAAGGAAAGTCACATGACGTTTTTCCGGAAAGCGATGAGCATGCCCACAGTTTTGTTGACACCGGAAAACATGCGCAGTCCGCTCACTGCGGGCGCTGGTGTTTTCAGAGTTCAAATGCCAATAGGGAAAAAAAGGGGTAGAGCCACAGTTTGTTTTTCCCTGTGATACGATATTTTAATGCTTTTGCAATCAAAGCTAATGCTTTGGCTGCTCAACCTTTATGCGTCTTTTCCCCAGGGTAGGGGCGCGAGTCCAGAACTGGACGGCAGAGGTTTAGGGTGAGAGGGGAAAGATTTCTGAGGGGCAACCTTTTTACACAGAGGGCGGTGCGTCTATGGAATGAGCTGCCAGAGGAAGTGGTGGAGGCTAGTACAATGATAATGTTTAAAATGCACCTGCATGGGAATATGAATTGGAAAGATTCAGAGGGATAAGGGGCCAAATGCTGGTAAATGGGTCACTAGATTAATTCAGGATATCTGGTCGGCGTGGACCGAAGGGTATGTTTCTGTGCTCTGTGATTATTTCTAGATAGTCAGAATTTACTTCACAAGACTAGGACTAGGCCATTCACCCCTTTACAGTCAAGATTAGAGTTCACCTGGAAATGCACAGCAGGCCAGGCAGCAACGGAGGTGCAGGAAAATCGATGTTTCGGGCAGGAGGCCTTCATTCCTAACAGGGCGGAGGGTGGGGGGTAGAGAGAGATTGGGGGGTACAGAGGGTGGTACAGAGAGAGAGAGAGAGAATGAGTGGGCTTGATAGAGACAATGGGCAGAGGGAGAAGTGGGAGCTGGCACGGGACAGGGTGACACTAGGCACACGGATACACAAGATAGCCGCTGAGACATCCGTTGGCCAACTTGACACACAAAAAGGCTCCCGGATCACAATAGGGAGGGAAACAGAAGAGCTGATACAGACACTGCCTGGGCCCACCAGAATGCCAGCACAATCGACTCACAACCCAGTTGATTAGTTTAAGGCGAGTGGGGGAGAGAATACATATGAGTAATGAACACTGCCCGCCGAAGTGTCTGGGTCCAGCTAACACCTCTTATAGAAATGCTAACAGCTTGATACAGACTCAATACGAAATGCTAATAGCCAGGGCTGCAGGAATCCTCCTTCTCAGAAAGAGCAATTAGCGCCCATTACTACAACAATGGATTTCCATGCAGACATTGAAATGGACAATGTCTGCTCTGAAACTGAAAAGACTGTGCGGAAATTAACAGGGGCTATGCTGGAACTGACAAAGACTGTATCGAAACTATCAACGATTCTGCAATGATTACCATAAGCAAATCATATGAGGGGCATGGATAGGATAAATAGACAAAGTCTTTTCCCTGGGGTCGGGGAGTCCAGAACTAGAGGGCATAGGTTTAGGGTGATGGTCGGCATGGATGGGTTGGACCGAAGGGTCTGTTTCCATGCTGTACATATCTATGACTCTATGTTACAAAGACAATAATCTCATCACTGATCGATTGTATCACAAGATGCATAAACGTTTCTTGACATGTGTTCCGGGTCGAGAGAAGACCCGCAGCTGACACTGTGTTGTTGGTGTCTTTCTCTCCCCAGAGCTCCAGTATTTCATTATCCAATAAACTCTGTCATTGAACCCCAATTCTGACTCTAAGCCTAGTGTTTTTCCCACAGCAGGGGAGAGAGAATGGGCGGGGGTGGCAGATGGTGGGGTTGGGGTGGGAGGGAGAAAGAGAGAATGGGTGGTGGGGGGTTGGAAGAATGGACATGGGATAGAGGGTGTGATGAGAAAGAATAGATGGGGGCACAGGGTGGGTAGGAGGATTGGAAAGGAGCAGAGGGGGCGCAGAGGTGGGGAGAAAAACAACAGGGGTGCAGAGGGTTGCGTGAGAGAGAATGAACAGGGTGGTCGGAGTATAGAGGGAGAATGGACAAGATGCTGGGGATGGAGAGAGAATGCACAAGGGGAGCTGTGGGTGGTGGGGGGAATGGACAGGGGACGCAGTGAGTGGCAAAGATCAAAAAGGTTGATGAAAGTCAACACTTATCAGATTGTTTCTAGAACAGAAAAGCTTGCACTGGAGACTCGAAAAGAGGGGTGTCTTGTATGTATTCCTTCAATTAGTTTTGAAATATTGTTTGTGTGTCTTAATTGTTAAGCCATACCAGGCACATAGAAAAATTGCTATGGTTGTTGGAGGTCAGTCATCTCAGCTCCAGGACGTCTCCGCAGGAATTCATACGGTAGTGTCCGAGGCTCAACCATCTTCATCAATGACCTTCATCCATCATAAGGTCAGAGGTGGAAATATTCGCCAATAATTGCACAGTGTTCAGCACCATTCACATCTCCTCACAAACTTCAGTTTGAAATGCAACAAGATCTTAACAATATCCAATGGGCTGACGAGTGGGAAGTAACATTTATGCCATGCCAATGCCAAACAATGACTCATCCCCAAAAGAGATAATCTGACCACTGCCCCGTGATATTCAATAATGTTACTGTCACTAAACACCCCACTATCAACATCCTTGGGGTTTACCATTGACCAGAAACTCAACGAGACTAACCACAGCCACAAGGACAACAAGAACGGGTTACAGGTGGCTCAGTGGTTAGCACTGCTGCCTCATAGCACCAGGGGCCCAGGTTCAATTGCTGCCTCGGGTAACTGTCTATGTGGAGTTTGCACATTCTCCCCGTGTATGTGTGGGTTTCCTCCTGGTGCCCCGGTTTCCTCCCACAGTCCAAAGATGTGCAGGTTAGGTGAATTGGCCATGCTAAATTGCCCATAGTGTTGGGTGTAGTCATCAGGGGTAAATACAGGGTAGGGGAATGTGTGTGGGTGGGTTGCTCTTCGGAGGATTGGTGTGGATTTGTTGGGCTGAAGGGCCTGTTTCCATAATGGTAGGTAATCTAATCAGGTCAGGAATACTGCGGCAAGTAACTCACATCCTGACTCCCCAAAACCTGTCCATCTTCTACAAGGCACAAGTCAGCAGTGTAATGGAATACTCTCCCACCAGCTTGAATGGGTGCAGCTTCAACAGCATTCAAACAGCTTGATACCATCCAGTACAAAGTCGCCCACTTGATTGGAACCATCTCCACATACATCCACTCCCTCTGCCCCACTGTTGAGAAGCAGTGGTGTATCCGACCTACAAGATGCACCACAGAAATTCACCAAAGATACTTAGAAAATACCTTCCACACCACAAACCACTTCCATTTAGAAGGACTAGGACAACAGATACTTGGGAACAGAACCTCTTGCAAGTACCCCTCCAAGCCACTCACCATCTTGACTTGGAAGCAACTTGCTGTTCCTTTCGTGTCGCTGGAGCTAAATCCTGGAATTCCCTCCATAAGGGCATTGTAGGTCACCGTATAGCATGTGGACCACAGCAGTTGAAGAAGGCAGGTCACCACCACCTTCTCAAGGGGAAATAAATGCTGGCCAGCCAGAGATGCCCATGCACCACGAATAACTTTTAATAAATGGTTGAAACAGAGGGTTGGAACCTGCAAGTTTAAAAAAAAAATCGACGTTCAGGTGGGAGAGATGTCGGGCTTTGATTCAGTCCTTATTTGGGGACAGATAAAGAGCGATGTGCTGACACTGAACTGGAAATAGAGTTTAGAGCTGAACACCTGTAGCGTTTCACTCAGTGTATCAATTTAAAATCGATTAAAGATTGGTTCACGACGTGTACGTTACCAACACATGGAAAAGGACGATTAACAAGGCATGTGGGACTCTTGATTTAATCTCTGTAATGGCCGATGTAGCCCCCACAATCCCAGGCGATCAAGAAACCGCTCTATCGGCCGTGAGCAGTGTTCATGGTGCGCATGTGTGAGATGTGTGGGGCCCCACCCCTCATCGTTCTGATGGACGTGGAGACCAACCTTTGGGAATCCCTGGATGACCGGAAGGAGACTGGTCCTCCTGCCAATCAGAGCCCCCCTATTGTCTGAATGCGGAAGTTGGATCACGAGCTGCTGAAGTTGGTGTTGCTCCTCTCTCTCTCTCTGAAAGAAGATTGAGCTTCACCCCAGACTGCAGCTTCCTTCCTCTGTTTAACATCTGTGAGGACGGCACTCTTTTTTTTCTCACCCCCATTTCCATTCCTTTTCTCTTCCTTGGGTTCAGCTGTTGGTTTGTAGGAGCTGAGGGAAAAAGAAAGTCAATTGAGGGGAAGGGACAGACTCTGGAAAAGGTTGGTCTAGATTTATGTCTATTAATGTTTGACAGGCTTTGTTTCCTGAGCTTGACACATTTACTTGTCTGGCAAAAAAGGGTAGCCCCTTGATCCATGCTGGGGATGGAAGTAGATTATGCTGTGGGTGACTTGCTTGTAGTAGTCCAATTTAGATATGTAATCATGACACAAAAACCTTGGGTTATTGACTGTTCATTCAGGAGCTCACAGGGAGAGCCAAGTCAACCTAATGGTCACAAGTCACTCTGACGAGAAAGAGAGAGTTGTATGATTATATAGGTTACAATAATTTAACAATGAGCAAACTAAGTCACTTTGCCCAGTGATTTAGTGTCTAGGCAGTGTTGGTTAGTAGCTGATAAGTATATAATAGGTCCTTGCAAAGAGAAGAATATTCCCATGCAAGGAAAGAATGTGTTTAACAGGTAGCAGTACAGCTGCAAGGCTGACTGTCTCTGATGAGCCTGGAAAAGACAATCTTAGCCTGGAAACAAGCTTGAGCAAGCAGGCACTAAGCTGAGCTTGAAAATGGTTCTAGGTTTTTAATCTGTGACAAAATGGCTGACCAGAATGTAATAATTCTCCCACAATTCCTTCCTTCCTTTTCACCAAATCAGGAGGGCAGTTCAGAGGAACTGGCAAAAGGAGGGATGTAGCGGACCCAATGGTGTGTATTGGTGGTGGGGGTTTAGAGTCGCCTCGGTAACTGTCATAGTCAGGGTCACCAGGATCGAGAGAGTCCGAGTCAGTGAAACCATCCATTGGTGGGGGAATGTCAGAAAAGGGAAGCAGCACAAGTTGGAAAGATGCTGGGATATTCAGCATCAGAAGACAGCTGAAATGGGCACAGCACTGTTTCAGGAAAATAATGGTAAGTGCTCGCAGAACAAAACCAGCAATGAGAAGCACAAGACCCTGGAGGACAATCTCTTCCAGAGTGGTAACAATTCGCCGAACCTCAACCACCTTATAGAGGTTTACAAAATTATGAAGGGCAGGGAGAGGATAAATAAACAAAGTCTTTTCCCTGGGATCAGGGAGTCCAGAACTAGAGGGCATAGGTTTAGGATGAGAGGGGAAAGATATAAAAGAGACCTAAGGGGCAACTTTTTCACGCATAAGGTGGTACATGTATGGAATGAGCTGCCAGAGGATGTGATGGAGGCTGGTACAATTACAACATTTAAGAGGCATTTGGATGGGTATTTGAATAGGAAGGGTTTGGAGGGATATGGGCCGGGTGCTGGCAGGTGGGACTAGATTGGGTTGGGATATCTGGTCGGCATGGACGGGTTGGACCGAAGGGTCTGTTTCCATGCTGTACATCTCTATGTCTCAAGGTGGAGGGTAGCATAGGGAGGGGAGAAGGTAGAGAAAAGGT
The DNA here is from genome assembly GCF_004010195.1 of Chiloscyllium plagiosum. Taxonomy (NCBI): domain Eukaryota; kingdom Metazoa; phylum Chordata; class Chondrichthyes; order Orectolobiformes; family Hemiscylliidae; genus Chiloscyllium; species Chiloscyllium plagiosum. Next base: position 45,729 of record NW_025214936.1, read on the forward strand.
GCTGAAAAGTTGTGAGCGCTCTCTTGATGTGTGGTTTCGAATTCTCAAAAGGCAAAGTGTGGGAGTGTTAAAGGAAAGAGACATCATAACCTAAATACCAGCTGCCAGTCCAGGAGGTAGGCAGCCAGGGGTAGGCCATATGACCACAAAAGAAATCAGTGCCCTTGAAGGGCAACAGATTATTGCATTGGGCTCCAGTCCAAAACGTGGGAAATGAGGAATTGATGGCGGTCTTGTTGGGAACCCTGAGGTTAGATATGCTCCTGTCCACAAGTTGAAGTAATGAGCAAGGAGTGCAGACACTTACTGAAACCAGCCTGCCATCCTGAGGGACGCTTGTTCTTGACGCAAATATTCCTAGAGGTGGAGTCGTGGCCAAGAGATTGGTGAGGAACGGGGAGGGGGATGTACAGGCTGATTGTTTTGAGGCGGGATCCAACATTTAAATGTGTCCATCTTATATCCGCTAATCACCAGGGTTATCTCTGGAAGTGTTTGGACGCCCACCAACTTAAGAAAACCAGGGGGTGTGAAAAGTTGTGACAGCAGCAGAACGACCCTGATGCAGCCCCCATTCAGCAGTGTCAGATTCATTAAAAGGTATGGATCTCGGGCGATACCTCCCTTGGAATGGATGGGAATATGGGCACAAACCCAGCAGCTAGAGCGATTGTCCTTTTCTGCATAAAGGTATGTCATGTAAAGAAAAGTATTAGACTGTAATTCCCATTTACTACAGGTTATCAGGCTATCCATTGTGTCCCAATCAAACATAGTTAGTGAAAAAAAGATAAGGAAGAGTGTAGTGAAAGGCAGAACGANCCTGTGTGTCCATGCGGCCTCCCCTTGACCGTGACTGCTGAATGGGTTACCAGCAGGACTAGGAACGGGCCTTTCCATCTTGGCTCCAATATCCCCCGGCCCTAATTCTTAGGCTTGGCGTACCCGTGACTGTAAACTTTGAAGAGTTTTGGTTAACTGATGCAAATATTTCCCACTTGTCCACTACTACAGTGTCAGCTGTTTCAGTCATTGAGATGGTTTTGATTCATCTCCTAAATACATCTACTCTTACTAGATGATATTCATAACAATACGCGAGGTGATTCCATAAAAGCAAGTTATAGACAAGTAAAAAGGCCGACCAGGTAAGGAGGTGGTTAACAAACAAACACAGGGCATCCCTCTTAGAGCATGCATCTTGTTTGTTTACAATTTAAACACGCTTCAGCTCTTTTCCTCACTGCATTCTGAACATCTGTGTGCCTCCATGTTTGTAACAAGTATTAACCATTCCCTCCTTGCCCAAGTGTGTACAATTATGCTCATAATCAACTGAAATAGGCAGCAGCAAAGAATGAACACAAAGCAGTCCAGCAGGGGCCACCCACATTTCGGTTTGAGTATTGAGGGAGAACCCTATTTGAGGCCATAGTTTGTGCTGTTCAGCAGGGGCCTCCCCTGTGATTTCAGTGCCATACCCAGGCCTGGCGTACCTGTCCCCATATTGTCTCTATCCGGTTTTGCTGGGGACCCAATGGGACCAGAAGTTTGGGGTGTCAGGCTGCCTGCTTGGCAGCAGCATCCATCTGCTCATTCCTTTGGAGACTGTATCCATTGCCTCAGCATGAGCCGAACATCT
>NW_025214936.1:48459-51136 GCF_004010195.1 Chiloscyllium plagiosum
TCCCTTGGAATGGATGGGAATATGGGCACAAACCCAGCAGGTGGAACGATTGTCCTTTTCTGCATAAAGGTATGTCCTGTAAAGAAAAGTATTAGACTGTAATTCCCATTTACTACAGGTTATCAGGTTATCCATTGTATCCCAATCAAACATAGTTAGTGAAAGAAAGATAAGGAAGAGTGTAGTGAAAGGCAGAACGATCAGGCTGAGCCATTCATGGATGAAGGCTGAAGATGTCTCTCTGACGGGGACTTCTGGTGTTGCAGTGGGTGACGCTCTTTTCCATTGCGTCCTGTGCGTCCATGCGGCCTCCCCTTGACCATGACTGCTGAATGGGTTACCAGCAGGACTAGGAATGGGCCCTTCCATCTTGGCTCCAATATCCCTCAGCCCTAATTCTTAGGCTTGCCGTACCCGTGACTGTAAACTTTGAAGAGTTTTGGTTAACTGATGCAAATATTTCCCACTTGTCCATCACTAGTGTCAGCTGTTTCAGTCATTGGGATGGTTTTGATTCATCTACTAAATACATCTACTCTTACTAGATAATATTCATAACAATACGTGAGATGATTCTATAAAAGCAAGTTATAGACAAGTAAAAAGGCCGACCAGGTAAGGAGGTGGTTAACAAACAAACACAGGGCATCCCTCTTAGAGCATGCATCTTGTTTGTTTACAAATTAAACACGCTTCAGCTCTTTTCCTCACTGCATTCTGAAAATCTGGGTATCTCCATGTTTGTAACAGAGTATTAACCATTCCCTCCTTGCCCAAGTGTGTACAATTATGCTCATAATCAACAGAAATAGGCAGCAGCAAAGAATGAACACAAAGCAGGCCAGCAGGGGCCACCCACATTTCGGTTTGAGTATTGAGAGAGAACCCTATTTGAGGCCATAGTTTGTGCTGTTCAGCAGGGGGCCTCCCCTGTGATTTCAGTCCCATACCCAGGCCTGGCGTGCCTGTCCCCATATTGTCTCTATCCGGTTTTGCTGGGGACACAATGGGACCAGAAGTTTGGGGTGTCAGGCTGCCTGCTTGGCAGCAGCATCTATCTGCTCATTCCTTTGGAGACTGTATCCATTGCCTCAGCATGAGCCGAACATCTTGATAGCTGCCAGATTGCTTGGACAAAATGGCATTACTATTAGTCCGCCCCTGGGGGTTAAGAGCCCTATATGTTCCCACAAGGATCTGTAACCATGGGTCACACCAAAAGCACAGTGAGAGTTGAAGATCTCAACCCCTGGGAGGGCTCTCTCAGTTCTGCAATCGGTCAAATGAACATAAGGAGTATGGTCTGCTTCAGCAAGGTTTCATACTTTAAGTGGTAACGGCCGGGCAAAGATTTGTCCAGCAACACAGACGTTGAAAGTTTTTGTGTTCCTTGGAGAAAATGCGTGATTAACTTGGAACCAAAAGCAATTTCAAATGTTTCTTCAGAGACAGTACAGCCTTAATTACAGAGTAAATCCAATAAAATGTAATACAATTACATAATGGACCACAGGCCAATGATGTTCCCTAGGAAACAATGTTGTTTCACATGCATTATCTCCTCATACTTGTGCTTCAAGATTAGCTAGGATGGTCAGTAATATCCTTTCGAGCTTAATTAGATCCATACGATGAAGAAGGCATTGTTTGGTTAATCTGTAATTCAGTTAGCTCAGGAATGCAGTTTTTAGCCATTTTAAACACCGTGTTAATTTGCAGCCTGAAGCCATTTTGTCATTTTAATTTATATTGAGATGCCATTTTGTGGTTCATAAAAGCTTACACACACTTGTTGCTCCTGACAACAGCCTAAATCCAGATTTTAGATCCTCATCTGGTGTGGACCTACTCCATCACTCGAAAGAAAACTAGATTTACAATTTAAGGCCATACATGCCATTCTGCTAAGTTACTCCAGTTTTTTTGTGTTTAAAAATGTGAAAAGTTTGCAAACAGTTCTTCCAGTTAATCACTGGATATTCAGATTTCTCTTCAAAATTAAAGGTCATTCCAAAACTGGGTGCCATTGTGGGATTTTGAATCTGTAGTGTGTGCATGGTAAAGTTTTAATGAACAATACTTCAACGTGAATGTTATCGTGTTAAGTATGAAGACTTTCTGGAGAGGAAAGATTTGCCCTTGTGTGTTTTGCATCACTTAACCAAGGTCAGTTCAATAGAATAAGCAGACAGGTTGATGCTAGAGTTGAGAGCTGGGGCAAAATATCAGAAATAATACAGGCAGGAGCACAGCAATTAGGGTAAGAAAGTTAGCAAAAAATATAAAAACAGGTAGGAAAGTTTCATCAGCTTTTCTTAAAAAAGTTAACAAATTAAGTGTTAGTTTTGCAGAAAATGAGTCTGGAGATTCAATAACAGAGGCTAAAGAGATGGCAGATGAATTGAAAAGAGCTTGAATCTGTCTTCACTAGAGACATACAAGTAACACACTAGAACTAGCTGTAAATCAGGAATGAAAGGAAGGAGGACCTGAAGAAAATTACAATTACCAGGGAAGTATTACTGAGTAAACTGTGGAACTACGAGTTGACAAGTCCCGGGTATCTGAAGGATTTCATCCAAGACTCTTAAAGAAAAACTAACTAGTGAAATAGTTAATGCATTGGTTTTAATTTTCCAAACCTCATTAGTCTCAGGGAAGGTTTCTTAAGATTGGT
>NW_025214936.1:53174-55729 GCF_004010195.1 Chiloscyllium plagiosum
TGACAAAAGATAGAGCGCCTAGCACTGATTCTTGTGGCACTCCACTGGTCACAGGCCTCCAGTCTGAAAAACAACCCTCCACCACCACCCTCTGTCTTCTACCTTTGAGCCACTTCTGTGTCCAAATGGCTTGTTCTCCCTGTATTCCATGAGATCTAACCTTGCTAATCAGTCTCCGATGGGGAATCTAGTCGAACCCCTTACTGGAGTCCATATAGATCACATCTACTGCTCTGCCCTCATCAATCTTCTTTGTTACTTCATCAAAAAACTCAAACAAGTTTGTGAGACATGATTTCCCACGCACAAAGCCATGTTGACTATCCCGAATCAGTCCTTGCCTTTCCAAATATATGTACATTCTGTCCCTCTTGATTCCCTCCAACAACTTGCCCACCACCGAGGTCAGGCTCACTGGTCTATAGTTCCCTGGCTTGTCCTTACCACCCTTCTTAAATAGTGGCACCACGTTTGCCAACCTCCAGTCTTCCGCCACCTCACCAGTGACTATTGCTGATACAAATATCTCAGCAAGAGGCCCAGCAATCACTTCTTCAGCTTCCCACAGAGTTCTCGGGGTTCACCTGATCAGGTCCTGGGGATTTATCCATCTTTAACTGTTTCAAGACATCCAGCACTTCCTTCTCTAATCTAGACATTTTGCAAGATGTCATCATCTATTTCCTTACAGTCTATATCTTCCATGTCCTTTTCCACAGTAAATACTGATGGTAATAATGTTTTGAAGAACGGCCTCTCCCCACTGCGACTGAGCTGATGAATCTCCAGTGCCCACAGGGAATGGAATCCCTTCCCTCATTCCCCACATTTCCACGACTTCTCCGCAGTCCTGGTGTCCTTTTGGCTCTGTGTTTCCGATGAACAATTGAAACTGGGATCACACTCGGGAAACGTGTACAGTCACCCCGCTGCTGCGAATATTGTAATGATTCTTTAGTTTGTGGAACTGGTTATGGCTCCTTCCCACAGTCAGCTCACTGGGGCACACTCTCTCTCAACAAGAGGAAAAAACATATAAAAGTTGAGCAACGAGACAAAATGCAAAAGCAATAAAATGTCGAACCACATGGCGAAAATAATTGTGGCTCTGCCTTTTTTTTCCTTTTGGCGTTTGGATACTTAAAATCTGTCAGTAACACCAGCACCCGTGTCGAGCATACCGCGCATGTTTGCCGGTGTCAGCAAAGCAGTACGCATGTCCACCAGTGTCAGCAAAATACTGGGCATGTTCATTGCTATCTACAGAAAAAGGCGCGCGACCTTTTCTTGATGGACCAATAGAGAGCCCTGGAGGACCGGAAGGAGTCTGGTCCTCCTGCCAATCAGAGCCACCCCATCGTCTGAATGCGGGCGTTGGACCATGAGCTTCTCCTGTTCCTGTCTGTGAATGAAGATTAAGCTTCACCCAGACTGTAAATTCTTTCCTCTGTCCAACTTCTGTGAGTACGGCACTCTGTTTTCTCACCCCTTTTGCCATTTCTTTTTCATTGTGTCGTGCAATTGTTGACTTGCAGCAATCGAAAGGAAAGGGAGTGAATCCGGGAGGGACAGACTCTGGAAACGTTTGTGCAGATGTGTCTCAATTGGCATAATAGACAGGCAGGAGGCTGGACGAACAGGAGATGGAGAAGTTGACGTTTCGGATGTAACTCTTCGGGACTGGGGATGGGTGTAGGGGGAGATGCAGATAATGGGGGTGCAAAGGGCAGGGGGGTGAAGGATAGGTGAAGACAGGCTGAGGGTACGATCTGGTTGGTCAGTAGGAAGAAGGAATCTGGTTGGTGGCAGGGAGGAGTGGAAATGAAGCGTTGGTGCTGAGAAGGGAGTTTATTTGAAACTGGATAACTCATTATTGAGTCCTCTGGGCTGTAGGCTGTCCAGGCGGAAGGTGAGGTGGTGTTCCTCTAATTTGTGGTTTGGTTTGTTGTGACAATGGAGGTGGCAAAGATGGTCACGTCAGAAAGGGAGTGGGAAGGGGAATTAAAATAGGTGGTGACTGGGAGGTTCGGTCAGCCACTGTGGACCTAGCTGCGATGCTCTGTGAGCTGTTCCCCAAGTTTATGCTCGGTCTACTCAATGTAGACAAGACCACAATTGGCAAACATGTGGCAAATGCGCTACCACAATGTGAAGTTATAGCCTTTGCTGTGGAAAGAAAAAGCAGAAAGGAGGTGTATTGTTTAAATAGTGATACATTGGGATGTGGAGAAAGTAAGAATTGCAGATACTGGAGATCAGCGTCAAAAAGTGTGGCCCTGGAAACTCTCAGTAGGTCAAGCAGCATCCAAGGAGCAGGAGAGTCGATGTTTCAGGCACGGGCCCTTCATCAGGAATGAGAAAATGGGTTCAGAAATGTGAATGTCTTCCTGTAGTTAGGGGCTCATTGAATATATTCAAGGCTGAGTTCATCTGATTTTTGAACAACAAAGAAGTGGAAGTTTATGGGGGAAGGCATGATTTATTTAAAACCAGTATAGAACACTTACAGAATCATACAGCACAGAAACAGACCCTTCAGTCCAACTGGTCCCTGC
>NW_025214937.1:0-1145 GCF_004010195.1 Chiloscyllium plagiosum
TTGTTGGGCCTGTGTCCATACTGTTTCAGGAAACCCTCCTGCACACATTGGACAAAAAGTGACCCATCGAAAGTACTTGAACTATAGTGTTTCCAGTCAATATTTGGAAAGTTAAAGTCCCCCATGACAACCACCCTATTACTCTCACTCCTATCCACAATCATCTTTGATATCTTTTCCTCTATATCTCTGGAAATATTTGGAGGCTGATAGTAAGCTCCCAACAGGTGATCTCTCCTTTACTGTTTCTAACCTCAGTAGATGAGTCCTCAAACGTCCTTTCTGCCACTGTAATACTGTCCTTAACTAACAATGCCACATCTCCCCCTCTTTTACCACCTTCTCTGTTCTTACTGAAACATCTAAATCCCAGAATCTGTAACAGCCATTCCTGTCCCTGCTCTGTCCATGTCTCCGAAATGGCCACAATATCAAAGTCCCAGGTACCATGCAGCCAGTTCACTCACCACATTCTGGATCCTCCTGGTGTTGAAGCAGCCACACTTCAAACCATCTTTCTACTTGCTGGTACTCCCTTGCAGCCTTGAAACTCTCAACCTCCTGGACACTGGACCTACAATTTAGATTCCCATAGATAGAATCCATAAAAAAGTACAGCACAGAACAGGCCCTTTGGCCCACGATGTTGTGCCAATCCTAATGTAAAATATAGTAACAACCTACGCACCCCTCAACTCACTGCTATCCATGTGCATGTCCAGCAGTCGCTTAAATGTCCCCAATGACTCCGCTTCCACCACTACCACTGGTTACACATTCCATGCATTCACAACTCTCTATGTAAAAAAACCTACCTCTGACATCTCCTTTATACCTTCTTCCTAATATCTTCAAACTATGACTTCTCGAATCAGTCAATCCTGCCCTGGGGAAAAGTCTCTGGCTATTGACTCTATCTAATCCCCTCATTATTTTGCACACCTCTATCAGGTCTCCTCTCTTCCTCCTTCTGTCCAGAGAGAAAAGTCTGAGCCTATTCAACCTTTCTTCATAAGGCAAGCCCTCCAGTCCAGGTAGCATCCTGGTAAACCTTCTTTGCACCCTCTTCAAAGCCTCTGTATCTTTCCTATAGTAGGGCGACCAGAACTGGACACAATATTCCAAGTGTGACCTCACCAGGAACT
>NW_025214937.1:13884-32992 GCF_004010195.1 Chiloscyllium plagiosum
CAGCAAAATGCCAGAACTTCAAGAGAGTCAAGGGATGGAGGTGAGTATAGTGACCACCAGTAAGGAGAAGTTGCTGGGGAAGGTGAAGTTGGAACTATCACCGAGACCACTTGGACTACACCTCGTAGTTCTAAAGAGATATCGAAGGTGATTGTGGAGCCATTGCTGGTGATTTTTCAGGAATCTTTGGAGTGAGGGAGGACTGGTAAAAGTAACCACCCCGTTTAAGGAGAAAGACGCACAGAAGATCGGAATTTATAAATTGTCAGGCAAGTTGACAAATGTTGTATAGAAGGACTTAATGGATCGTTGGGTTTATGAATAGACGTGTGGAGTATAAGAACAAGGAAGCTAAGTTGTATATTGGACATGGTGTGATTTCGCTACAGCATAACAATTGTTAAATTTTCAATGCCAGACTTGAAAGTACAGTTGAAACAAAGCAAATCAGTTCGAAGCAGACAGGAGCATTAGTGAAAATGATATTGTTTCCTTGTCCCTGTGGTGAGAATGTTGAGATCAGCTTGTCAGTAATCAGACTAAATAAAAGCATAAAAGGCACAATAAAATCTGTTGCTAATGAGCTCTCAACGTGCAACGATGTAACCAATACATATGAAGCTGAAAAAGCTTAGCAGGTGAGACAGCATCCTGGAAACAGGAAGTCAACGTTTCAGGCTGAAAGACTTCATCAGGATTGATGCTGGGGAAGGGGAGCCGGGAAGTTAATAGAGGGAGGGCCGTTGGACTGGGGGAAGGGTAAGTGGGATGGCGATAGGAAACGAAAGTAGGGGGATATTGTGATTGGTCAGTGGAAAGTGTGCAGCGGATATGCGAATGGGAAGATGTACAGCTCAGATCAGGTCCGGGAAGGTGGAAATGGGATAAGGCTCTTGGGTGGAGAGATTTTGAAGCCAGTGAAATCAACATTGAGACCCTTGAGCTGTAATCTCTCCAGCTAAAATATCAGATTGTGTTCCTCGGTTTCTATTTGGCCTCACTCTGACAGTAGAGGAGACCAAGGCTGGACCTGTCGCTGGATGAGCACAGGGGTGGGTAGGTGTGGGGGAGTAATTGAAGTGGATGGCAACTGGAATGTTCAGTTGGTTAAAGCGCGCAGACAGCAGATGCTCCATGAATATTTCCCTGAGTCCCCCTTTTCCTCTACCTGATAGAGAGGAGACCACATCAGGAGTTGGAGATGAGCTTTTGGTGGAGGGGGTGGGGCGCAGGATCAGGCTCTGCTGATGCAACATCAGTGCTCTGTATGCAACAGCCAACCCGACTTTCCAATTACTATCCATTTATTTCCCCCTCCAATTCCTCCTCCAACCCGTCTGGCGACATGCCCGTCCGTAGCCTGTCCACTGTCAGTGGAACACCATTTGAGAGATTACCTTTGGAGCTGATAGCCCAATGGCCTCAATATTGACTGCAGCAGCTAAAACTCCCTCCATCTGTAGCCTTATCCCATGTCCGATCTCCCTGACCAGAGCCACCTGTCCATCTTCTCACTCCCATATCCACTCCAACCTTCCCACTGACCAATCACAGCAACCTTATACCTGCATGTACCTACCACAACCATACCTTCCGCCGCCCTTCCATATCCATTCACTTCATTTCTGGGCTCCCCTTTCCAGTCCTCACGAAAGTTCCAAGATCAAAATATTGCCTTTGTTGCTCCTCTGATGCTGTCTGGTCTATTGTATTTATCCAGCTCCAATTTATTAGCTCTGGCCTCCCGCACCTGTAGTACTTACTCTCTCCAAATTGTTGAACTATGTATTCTAAGAAGAAAAAAATTGGACATTTGAAAAGATCGGTGACTTATTCCTCATTTCTTAACACCTCAACACACACCTTCCAGATGAAGCAGCATTTCACTTGTACTCTTTCAATCCAATCTCATTTCATTGCTGCTCAAAATGCAGTCTGCTTTACATTGGGGAGACCAAACAGATACTGCTTTGAGGAACACTCCCACTCTGTACGAATAATCCTGACCCTCTCATTGCTTCCCATTTCAATAACCTACCTTGCGATCATGCTAACATTTCTGTCCTCGGCTTTTGCGCTGTTCCAATGAAGTACAACCGAAACCCGAGTCACACCTCACTTTACAGTTTAGTACGTTACAGCCTGAAGGAGTTAATATTCAATTCCATACTTCCACAGCCTGATCCCATTTTGGCTGTTCTCCAATCTTCATGCATTCCTGCTCCTAGTCTGCCAATGTACTTGACCTGTTTGTGAATTGTTATCTTGAACTCAATTCAGGAACCCATTTCCTCCTTTCACGATAAAAATTGAAATTCATTTTACATTTGATTGTCTTTTACCACAACCAAACGTGCATTCGTCAGTGGCATTGCGCCTCCACAGTCTGTTTCCAGTCACGCCTCCTCTACCTCTGTCAAGGCATTACAAAACCCAGTTTCCAATCCTTTTCTGTTCTGAAGGAGCGCCACACGGGCCTTCAAACCCTAACTTTGTTTCTCTGTCTCTGCAGATGCTGGCAGATCTGCTGTGTTTCTCCAGAAATGAACAAAATACATTTTCAATTAAACAAATAACTGTGGATACTGGAAACCTGACACCATAACAAAAAAAGAAACTGAGCCTTGGAAAATGATGACTGGACCCAAATGATTAACTGTATTTCAACTCCACAGATGCTGCCAGACGTGCTTAACTTCTCCAGCAATTTCTGTGTTTCAACAAGTTTCAAAGACATATGTCAACGTTGTTAAAATCTTCGGTTCAACCTGTAGCGCCATATACCAGGAAGTGAAAGATAACACAAGATGCACAAATTCATTCGTTCTGAAATGACTTATTGAATCATTGACACTACAGAGCTCTTCCTCTTAGTCAGGGAGAGAAACAGAGGGAGATACATTCACTTAAACACAGAAGGTAGCACATACTGGAAGGGAAATGATTCAGATGAATATGTTAAAGGATGTTGGGGAATGAGAAAATTTTAAGTGTGACACCATGGAGAGACTATCAGTAGAATGAGAATATAAAGAATGGAAGTGTTACCACATCAGAAACCAGAATAGGTCACTGCGTGATGGGCTGATGGGTGAATGGGTCTCGGTGTGAACTGGGGAGACAGGCAGCAGAACTGTATTGGAAATATTGCAGCTGAAACTGTGCAATTCCATGTGGTGCTGAAGACCACAGCAACAACAGAAGTAGAATTATACTTAAACATAATTTGCAGCTTTTTGCCCTGGATAATCTCTCAGTCTACCATTACCAGCAAGCTGATCTATGGTTCAGTGATGAGTGTTGGTAAACATGCCAGGGTCAGAACCCTGTGTACCCCTAAAACTGATGGCAAACCATAAAGCTCCTGCATTTGACTAGTTACATTCCAAACAGTGGAACTAACATCTGATGGCGAGGGGGAAATGATACCAAGACTAACAGATCAAATCGAAGCTCTGCAGTTCTGCCACATCCAGTCATAAACGGTTTTAACAACTCACTGCAGGAGAGGGTCATACACATGTCCCCACCCTAATTAATGGAACAGCCCTGCGCATCAGTGCAAATTGAAAGGATGTAATGCCTACACCATACTCAGAAGTGTTGTGTTTATGATCCTCCTCAGCTCGTCAGGATACCCACAGAACCACAGATGGCAGTTTCTAAACAATCTGATTTGCTTTATGTGACATGAAGAAACATCTGAACACAGTAGATATGACATAGGCAATGTACCACAAGCCCTGATCCTAGGTAAGCTGTTTAATTCCAGTTCCAATTCTGACATCTGTCTAGAAATGTGGAACATTACTATGACAATTCCCTTAAGAGGAGAATAATTACAGTATGACCAATATCACCATCATGCATTCCATCACCGCAGTCAAATTGGTGGGACGTCGTTTTGACAGAGCTGTCAAGCAGCACAGAAATGACCTGCTCAGTGTGGTTTCCGATAGGTCCCCATATGCAGATGGTGCTGTTGTGGAAATGGCACTGGATTACTAATCCAGACCAGACTAATGCTCTGGCAGCTGGTGGAAGTTAAAAACAATTTTAAAGATATCGGGATCTAAAATCTGGTGACAGTAACAGCGACCTTGTGTCCAATGTTGATTGTAAACTTCAATTTCCTTCCCCAGTGTACTTTCAGGATTTGAATCTCCCGTGCTTTCCTTGTCTGGCCTAAAAGTGGCTCCAGACACACAGACATGTGATGATCTTTTCAATGGTCTCGGAAACGGCCAAGCAGGACACTCAATTATATCAAACTGCTCCGTAGTCTTAAAGGATAAAACCGGATCGAACAACCGTCACCAGCCTCATTATCAGAAAAGGGAATGGGAAGCATAGTCCTGTCAACCCCTGACCTCCTTCCTAACATCTGCGAGCTTGTGGCAACATCTACAGCACTTTTGCACAGACTGCACAGAAACATCGGGAAAGGAATGGGTCATTAAATACATTGAGCCTCCCACGTTCTCATCATCATGACCGAGAATCTCCTCAATGCATTTCTCGTACAGCAGACTGAGATATATTGCAATTGATTCCGTCAACCAAATGTTTGAGATGTTTGCGAATAGCTGGGACCTAAGGACTTATTCCTGAGATACTCCACGAGCCTTCGTCTCCAATAAAAAGATCCTTTTATTCCAGTGTTTCCGGTCCAAGGGCTGCTTTGCTGAAGCTTGTACACTCTGACCAGATTCATTTTTCTTATTTTCTCTCCCACTTTTCTCTCTGTACCCTATTGACCTTAAGCTGGACCCAAGGCCTCAATCTGAGCCCAGTGTGGAGGAGAGTTTGTCCTTACTTACTTTGCTGAAACAAGTACAGGACCTGGAATTGGCAGCTGCTACATCAGCAGAGGCAACGTGGGTGAGATAGGGCCCAGCAGCAAACGGTGATTCCTGAGGATTGGAGACTTGTTGCTGATCGGGTCCTGCATTGGTGGTGATAAAGTGAATAGTGGAAAGGTATCACCGTAACATCGATGAGCTGGGCCCCAGTAGTAATAGATATGTTTCTGACATTTGATCGGGATGGCACATGGGGAAATGAGCGCATGATTGAGGAGTATCTGCCCAGTGGCAAACGTAGTGCCTGAGGATCAGCAAATTCGATGTTGCTGGGGTCTGGTGTAGATGGGGATGAAGCTCTCATGGAGGGATTGGGTTGCAGGGGTGGTCGATGGTGAGGAGCTGGCTCGCAACCATCAACTCTCTTCAAGCTGTATCTTCTGTTTACTCCGTTGGTTTCAATTATTCAAAATGGCATCACTGTGTGGCAAGAAGAGAAAGATTTTCACTGTATTTTATTGTATCTATCCTGAAAAATACACCTGGTCATAAAATCAAAATCAAAAACTTTTACTCACTCTTTCCTGCCAGCTATCCCATTCTGTAATTATGTCCAAATATTTGCCACAAATCGCATAAGATTTGATTTGAACACTAGGCTTGGGACTACAGCAAAAATCTTTCTGAAAATCTCCCTCATAATTGTATCCTTCTGAATCACCTCTCCCTCAGCCTTTCTGCTCCAAAGTTAACAGCCAGAGCTTATCCAGCCTCACTCCATAGCTGATATGCACCATCGTAGAGAACATCCTGGACTTTCCAGCTCCTTAGCTATTGCCTGACGACTGTGCTTTATCAGAACTACACTTCTTGATTCTGATCTCAAACATCTGCAGTCCTCACTTTTTCCCTAATCTATTACCCTGTGCATTCAGATTAGATTAGATCACTTTACAGTGTGGAAACAGGCCCTTCGGGCCAACAAGTCCACACCGACCCGCCGAAGCGCAACCCACCCAGACCCATTCCCCTACATTTACCCCTTACCTAACACTACGGGCAATTTAGCATGGGCAAATCACCTGACCTGCACATTTTTGGACTGTGGGAGGAAACCGGAGCACCTCGAGGAAACCCATGCAGACACGGGGATAATGTGCAAACTCCACGCAGTCAGTCGCCTGAGGCGGGAATTGAACCAGGGTCTCTGGCGCTGTGAGGCAGCAGTGCTAACCACTGTGCATCACCAAATATGTGCATCACCACATATTTGTCAAAGTTACATTCCATCTGACAATCTGACACTTCCATCTGTATCTTCCTCACTGTAAGGCCTTCATCCTCACTGCCAACCACCCGGCCAATCTTTGTGTCAAACACAAACTTAATTAGCACACTCCCATACCCCAAACATATTCACATCTAGATCATTTATGAATACCACAAATAATAAGATACACTACACTGATCCCTGTGGTAAACTAGGGGACACTGGTCCCCAGTCACACAAACAGCCTTCCTCCACCACCCTCTGTCTCCTGCAAATAAGACAATGTTTGATGTAACTCGCTAAGTTACCCATGATATCATGACTTTTTAAAAAATCAGTTTCCCATATAGAGCTTTGCCAAAGGCCTTGCTGAAAAACCAAAAGAACAATATGCTCGAAAACATACAATAACATTCACTTGGTATGACTTCCCTCTGATGATGTCGTGCTGACTACCATTGATCAAACCTTGCCTCTGCAAGTAGAGATAAATTTTCACCTTTCCTATTTTCTCCAGTACTTGACCTATCACTGATCTAATACTGACTGGTTTACAGTTCTCCGGTCTATTTCCACCATCCTTCCGGTAAAGTGCGACCACATTAGTTGTTCTCCAGTCATCTGGCATCTCCATTTTCCCTGTGCCCAGATTTGACTTAAACATTTGAGTCAGGGCCTTTTGTCCTTTGTCTCTAACAGCAGCCTGTGATGCAACTTATCCAGACCTGGCAATCAGACCAATTTTATTCCAGCCAAAGCCTCCAATCCCTGCTCACATCTTATATCAGTCTGTTCAAGAGCTTCCCAATCATCTTCTTGAATTCTATCCCTGCATCCTCCTTCTCCCAAGTAAAACACATCTGGAGCTCTCATGTAACAAGCGATCAATGTTATCCAGCTTCACACACAAAGTACTCCCGTGGTCTCTAATGGGCTCTAGTTGTTTCCTGGTTATTTTGTCCTGATTGATGTACGTGGAGAATATCTTCGGATTCTCCCTAACCTTGCATGGCAGCACTTCTCCATACCCCTGTGTCAGTCCATCACTCTGTGTGAACTTTCTAAGCTTCACTGCGATCTCCTTTCATTTTGGCAATTACTGGAGAACACAAACTGAGTTTCTCCATCAGTTAATCTTGCCTCTAATAAGATTGGCATGAAAATAACTGTTCAGTTCCTCTGTAATTTCCAAGTTCTTTGCATGAAATTATCTTGAGTAGATATTCCGCATTCCACACGTGTCCTTGCCGACACTTTCCCATCAAGTATTGAGAGAAACGTTTGGTCATCCTAATGTTTCTTGTCAGTTTGCATTATTTTTTTATTTCATTGTCAGTTCGCTGGTCCTCAAATGTCTCTGAATCCATGGCTTACAGCAATACCTGGCATTTTCCTGAGCTGCTTCCTTTGATCTCATGCAATCTTTAACTTATTTTGTGAACTTTTGTTAAGTCACCTTACCCCTTTGCTGTTTGTACTGTGGCGGGCATGTCTTTATTGTACAGTTTAAGGTGTTTATTTACACAACAGCCATTGCCTGTCTTCCAGTAAATCTTTTTCATGTACTTCTCCAATTCGCTGAAGATAATTCAAGCCTCATACTTTCGAGAATTGCATGACTCAGGTTTATAACCACAACTTCAAAAACAACTGTTTACTTTCAGACGTCATATATAATTCAATATATTGTTATGACTATTTCTGAAACCTCCGTTTCAGCAGTGTTTTCAATTAGCTCTTTTGATCACAGAACATAACTTTCAAAATAGCCTCATCTCTATCTTAGTGATCAATATACTATTTCAGGAAATTATTATTCACGTGGGTTACCACAGTTTAGATATAGCTTGAAACTGTTCATTATTACTGCGGGATCCACAAACCTGGGTATCTAGTTTCCTGTTTTATAACATACCCAACAGTTGTATTGCAACTTTGACTTTGACATATTACTTCCATCAATATTTGCTTCCCCTTGCTGTTTCTAAGCTTCCCCTTACTAGATTCTGTGGAATCTGAGCGATGTGGACTCTTGGGAGATTTCTGGTAGATTCAGGTAAGATATTTGGTGAAGTCTAGTTGGACGTTGAGTTAATCTCGTCACGTTATTCATTCTTCTCGAGTGTTATTATGACATTTTCACCAGATCTCCCGTTATGCTGGTGGGGTAGAAAAGGACAATGATCTTTCAACAATGCTATTCATTTCCCCCAGACAGCTGAGAGTGTTCTAACCTGGGTGGGAACCTTACAGCAGACTGGTAAAGTGTTGCTGATGTCGTATAGGATCTTTATCAGGTCACATCTGGAATAGTGTGTACAGATTTAGTCTCCACGCTGAAGAAAGCATACTGTTATATTGGAAGCTGAACAGAGACGTTTCCTTCAACTGATTCCTGCAATGAAGCGGTTAACTTACAAGGAAAGGATGGTCAGGTTGATCCAATATGCATTAGAGTTTACAAGAATGAAAGATGACCTTATTTTTACGTAGAAAACCGGAAAGAGTCAGCAACAGAAGCCAATTACACAACCAATTCCACTTCTCCACCCTGGAACACAGGATCTGCAGAAGAATATTCAGGCCTTCGACCCTGTTACACCAGAACAGGACGAGGCTATTCAGCCCCTGAATCCTGATATACAGTTACAGGAGGAAGCCAATCAGCCCCTCGAGTCTACAACACTGCACGCAGAGTAGGCCATGAGGCACAAGTATCCTGTTATGCAGCAACAGGATCAGTCCATTCAGCCTCCTCAAGTCTCTAACACAGGTACTGGAAGAGATTGGTCCACTAGAATAACAGGAGGCTATTCAGCACGAGAATTAAAGAAGGAGATAAAATTATTTGAGACTTGTGATGGAAAGGTGGAGGTAATTCACCCATGTGTCTGTTGTATGGGAACAGAAGAAGACAAATCACTCCTTCAAACTCATTTCAGGGATGCAGGAGGTGATTGTTCAGTATCTCGAGACTGTTGTGAAGGCATATGAAGAGACCTTTCAGCCCCTCAGAGTGTTGCACAGCAACAGGGAAATTTCACAATCCCTCAGGCTTCTGACGTATTATCTCGAAGAGGAGAGGCAGATTTTGAATCTGTAAATCAGGACATTCCGGCCATCGAGACTATAATGTAGGAACACCATGGGGACATGCAGCCCATTGAGCGTATAAACCAGGAACTGAGCGAATCCATTCAGACACTCATGCATATTACACAGCGAGTTGAGCAGATCTATTAAAGCATTGTACCTGTGACAGAGGAACACGGGACAGGTTACGGAGAGGGTACAGAAAAGTTAGGATTTAGGATAATCATCTTCACTTGTCAATAAAAGGTCGTGAGCAAACTGTTGGGAATTAAGGGAAATTGTGAGACTCCATTATGAATTAATTAACAACAGCGGATTACAAAGTAAAACCAGAATACATCAGAATCAGCATTTTGTAAGCAGATGTTTGCTCTAATTATTTAAAGATGTGACAAACAAAGTAGACAAAAGGGATCCTGGAGAAGTAAACTACCTGGACTTTGCAAAGGCATTGACTAAACGCTGCACAAAATATTAAGCTGTAAAATAAGAGGACATGGGTTTGGGAGGAAACCTCATTGAGGTCTGGAGGATGTTAACGGTGATTGACAATGTCGGTGTGGAGTGGATATTCCCTCATCTGGGGCAAACTAGAACAAGAGATCATAGTTTTGGGATGAGCCAGAGCAGATTTAAAACAGGGGTAAAGAGAACTTACTTCTCTCAAAGGATTGTGAATCTGTTTAATTCACTGCCCCAGTGTGCACTGGATGCTCGGACATTGAGCCAATGAAGAGATATGGAGAGCAGGCAAGGAAATGGAACTGAGGCGGCGATGACATCAGCCATGATTATATTCAATGGCAGAACAGGGTTGAGGGGCTGGATTGTTCCTCGTCTTATTCAGCCCTTCGACTGTGCTCCACAGGAACGGGGGAGGACTGGTTATCTATCAGTACGCAGGATAAATCAGTCTTAATCAGCTAGACAGAACGTAACCAGTGGAGTCACACAGTGACCAATGCTGGGTCCTCAACTGTTTACAATCGATATCAGTGATCGGAACGATAGAACAGACTTGCAGCTACTAAGTTTGATTATGACACTAAGGTAAGCAAAACATTAAATTATCAAGAGAATGTGGAGAGTGTGCAAATTGATATGGACAGGTAAAGTCAATGAATAATGCTTTGCCAAATTGAATATAACGGAATGTATAACCTGCCCGATTTTTCAGGAAGAATGGAAGGCAGTATGTGACTGAGATGGAGAGGGATTACTCAACATAGAGATACAGTGTGTTCTGAAGGGTTCACTGTAACCCATTCCGACATGGGAAGTGTTGCTCCATCTTCTTGATGGTCTACTTCCTGACATTCCCAGTGGTCCTATTGCTCTCAGTACACACGGGATATTTTGATTTAGTTGGTTGGTAGTGGGGAATGGTGAGGGGGTGGGTGTTTTGAGCCTTGTGTCAAGGGGAAGGCCTTTAGCCGAGAGACTATCCTTTCTTTCCGAATGGAGACCCAAAGACGATGGGAATGGCTGCCTGCTTCTGAATGAAGTGGCGGTAGTTGCTGCCAGTACAGTGAGTATTCACACTGTAACATTAATGGAGTGAGCGTTCCTTCAGTTCCTGTAGCTTTCCTCATTAACATGGGGAGCTCACAGAGCCATGTACATCATCAGGAATCCTGCTATACTGAGAAAACACGGATACACCCGGCAGCTCTCTGCTGAGAGAGAAAACATTCACCTCATCCACAATATATATACTCCATCACCAAATGGTGACATTGATGTTGAGATATTGGGAGATGATGGATATGTCATCCACTCCTGCATTAAAAATTCCTGAATGAAACAATGACACTAACAGCCACTGGCAGCACCATCCTCCCCCTCGTGTGAAGCTGCAGGTTGTGTTGAAGGAGGTGGCACTGCTCTGTGACCAGCTCCTTGTTCAGTCAAGGACCCCTCACAATCTTCTCCTGGGTTAAGTGGAGCTTGGGAAGCTGTTCTTGGAAAACCTTGGGTGGATCCAGCAGATCCCTTTCCCCAGACACACTCACTCCTTGGTTTC
This sequence comes from Chiloscyllium plagiosum, assembly GCF_004010195.1. Taxonomy (NCBI): domain Eukaryota; kingdom Metazoa; phylum Chordata; class Chondrichthyes; order Orectolobiformes; family Hemiscylliidae; genus Chiloscyllium; species Chiloscyllium plagiosum. Next base: position 25,073 of record NW_025214937.1, read on the forward strand.
AGAGCTTACCCCTCTGCAGCCTCTGCTCCATTTTGTGTTCATGTTACAGACCCAGATGCTGTAGCTACAGTCCCCATGCTCCATCCAGAGTTGGGTCATCAAATCCTCAGGTCTCCCTGAATGTCTGCGGCAGTTCACAGCACAATCTCCAGAAAACCATCCCCAGCACCTCCACTAACTTTTCAATAGCAGGGGACAATCAGAAGTCTCTTAGCTACAAATGTTATGGACCTGACCTGACCCAGTCAAAATATTTTAAGCAGGCAGCCTAAACTCTAACTTTCCGTTATTTTAAATGTAGATGTTAACTGTGTGTTACAGATGTGTTGCAACTGGTCAATCCAATCAACGTTAAACAAAATGTAATCCATTCAAACGCTCGAATTAAGACACAATCAAAGAGAAGAATAATTTGGGCTAGCTTCTCTACTGGAACACCTATGCCACCATTAGATACAGTGCCTTCTACTAATTAACTGTGATAATACAGGAACATCCCACAAACACACCCCTTGGCAAAAAGATAAAATCAAACACAGAAACGTATGAGCAGTTTTCTAATCCAGAAGGAAGCAACTTTCAGAGTTTTCAGAGAGAATAGGAGCTGGGGATCATGCATTGAAACTTCCAACCCTTCTGGGATCCCAACCAGTTTCTGAATGCTTCAGCTAAAAACAAAACTAGAAAACCTGGTCTGGGAGAGCAGGCCACTTCCCATCTGTTGTTACCAACGTTTTAATAAAAACTAATCGCCTTCTCAGTTATTTACTTAAGCTGTTTTCAGGTGGCAGTCCGGCATCTCCGTCTTTAAGACCTCTCTAAAAAAAACCTAAGAGAAAATAACCTTTTTAAAGTGAAAAAAAAGAAACATCAATATACATTTTAAACCCTTTATTCTTCTTGTTTCAGTAGACTGCATTATATATATATTACATTGACAATAAGCTTGCAAACATTCACAACTCTCTTCTGTTTCAGTCAGTTTACTTCTGCCACAGAACAACTCTGTTTTTCTTCATCTAAGTCTCGACAACTTGTCAGCAAGTACAGGTTCTCGTCCTGTCACCTGTATAACTTCCAAATTGAATGGCAACAATAATAATCTATATCTGAACAGACTGAAAGTTTTCTTCCTAAATTTGTCCAAAAACGTTCAGGTGTTATCATCAGTATATATATTTGTCTTGACACGTTATTCGCAACTTAAATGCTGAAATGTTGTAACGTCAACACCAAGCTCAAGACCTCTTTCCCAATTGTGAAATATTTTGCAATTGATGGTGTCACCGGACACTCCAAACAACCGTTACATAATGGAGCACTTCTCATCTCTATCGTAGTCCTTCTCAATGAAATATCTCCTCATGTCTCAGCTTAAAGGATTTACATGTCTTAATGCTGTAACTTCTTTACCTGTCAATCCTGGCCTATGCCGCTAAAATGTACACACACAGGTATATATTTTAAAATCTTGCACATTCTTCTCAGGCCCTCCATGAAGCCAAACTTCGATTTATGGACCAACTGATGATCATCAGCCATTTCAGATTCTAATCATGCCATTTCAACTCTCTGCTCTTCCCCACGAGTTCTCACGACTGCTTCGTCGAAAGGAAGAAGCTCTCTAAGAGTGACATAGGTTGCTCTGTTTTTAATACCCTGACTCACCTTTCATAATTACTTTGTTTAATCCTTTCAAACTCAATGTACGTTTCACCAGGGACGCAATTTTACATTCGAAAACACTGTCTGTGGGCTTCTGGCACAAGCTCATATGCACTTCAGGGTCTTTCTTCACCTCCTCATAAACTCCAGATACCTCTTCCGATGGGAATGTAAATACCTCACTCCTTATACCTACCAGCTTTGTTTGGATTAACTAAACCCACATGGTCAGTGGCCACAGCATCCGTGTAGCCACTTTCTCAAATGAAATTGAAAAGACGTCTACATCCTTTTCATCAAAAATAGACAATGCCTGTACATATTTAAACAGATCCCCATCAGGCCTTTGACTACCATAGATTTTCTCATCCTCACTATCCTCCTCATCCAGCCTACCGTCTACCTTCATTTCCACCCTGCCCAGTTGACATTCCTCTCAAATTGCTAACTTTCGAAGTTGAAACTCTCTCGCTATCTGCTTTTCTTCTTTCTTTTTCTGTCTTTCTTCTTCCTTTCCGTTTCTTTAAATTCCACATTTAATCGTATTTCAAACTATCTCAATTCCATTTTGTGTTCAAGCTGCCACATCTGCAAATGAATTCTAGCCATTTAGAAAGATTTTGATGGTGTTTCCATCAGAATTTGAATGCCAAGCTACAGCTGTAATTATCTCTCCTTTTCTCACAGATAAACAAAAACCCAACTCCAGCTTTTCTGCCAATTCTAACATCTTTGCTTTGCTCACCTTTTGTAAAATCTCCAACTTCACTTCTTTCATACGCAGAGAAGTCTAAGAGCCAGAAATAGCCATTGCTGCTCAAAGCACTGTACAAACTAACCGAATTCAACACCCAGACCAAAAGACACTAACAACTACAAGACGCTGCCATTGAGGCCAACAGTCTCCCTGGGCACATCCTCCACTTCCCTGCGTGGGTTTTCTCCAGGTGCTCAATTTTCCTCCCACAGCCCAAACATATGCAGGTTAGGCGTAATGACCATGTTAAATTTCCCACACTGTTCAGCAATGTGTAGGTTAGTTGCACTAGTCAGGGGTAAATATGAAGTAATAGGGGAGGAGAATGCGTCTGGGTAGTTTACTCTTCAGAGGGTTGGTGTGCACTTGTTGGGAAAAATGGCCTGCTTCCACACTGTAGAGATTCTAATCCTGATCACCATTTGGAATTATCAATTTCGAACCTGACAAGTGTCCCAAGTTTGATATGGACCAGAGCAGACTGCCTTAAAATAATTTAAGATGGTAGCCTGGACGCCAAACTTGTCATCGGTTAGATTGTCAACAGTATGGAAATAGACCCTACGGCCCAGCAAGTTCACCCCAAAGACCAAACCACCCAACCTCACTCCCCTCCCCTATATTTACCCCTGACTAATGCACCTAACACTACGGGCAATTTAGCATGGTCAATTCACCTGACCTGCATATCCTTGGATTGTGGGAGGAAACAAGAGCACCCAAACGGAAGCCATGCAGACACAGGGCGAATGTGTAAACTCGACACCGTCATGAGCAGGCATTGAACCCATCGCCCTCGTTCTACGAGACAGCAGTGCTAAACATTAAGCCACCGTGCCACCCCACTTCATCTTGCTAAAGGCAGATGTGAAATGGGTGTTCCAGATGTGATTCGGCTGGTCAAACCACTCAACTTTAAGCAAAACACAATTTATTTAAACACTCTAATAAAAATACATAGAAAAAGAAGACGAGTTTAGGATAACTTAACGACTGGAAACCTGAACAGAATAATAGGTACAGTACCATTTACTACTGAACAGTTCCAATGTACTAACATCCCATAAACTAATCCCTTGGCAAAAAACACATCTAAGGCAAGTCAGTCATGCATGCAGTTCTCCAATCCAGGACGAAACAGCATCAAGAAAGATTTGAGAGAGAATAGCAGTGAGGGATAATTTACTGAAGCATCCAACCTATCTCCGATTGCAAGCACCTGGTGTCTGTTATAGCTCAGAAAAACTGGAAAGCCTGGTCTGTGAGAGCTGGCCATTGTTATTAATATGTATTTTAAAAAACCCGAAAAGCCTCCTAAGCAGTATGCAGTTCGGCCTTTAAAATCTCTCTTCAAAGAAAAGGAGACAATAATTAAGTTACAGCATTGTCAGGGCTGTTAGATACCTGGTCCTTTACAATACTACTCAAGGGGCTTCCTCGTGTTACTGACCGCACGATCAGCTCAGAGGGACAAACACACATCAGACATTAATTGGACAGGCACAGACCATCTTTCAAAGACGCGAGTCAAAGCTGCTGAATCCCCTATCCAACCACATGGGACACACCGGGAAGTGCACAACAGCCTGACACACACCATTTCACTGTTTCTGAGCTTCACAATGCCAGCACTCGATACACTAGGGACTCAAAAACCAAGGCCAGGGAAAGATACATAGGGACAGAAAGATTCACATTAAAGAAAGGTACAGACAGTTAATAAACTGAGAAGATGTTGTGGAAATTACAAGAAAAAGACTGGATTGTGAGACTAACCAGAGGATTGAACCCTTAGAGAGCAAAATGACAAGAATGAGAACATTGAATAAAGGTATTTTCAGATCAGCTGAAATGGTTTGTTTCATCAAATTCTAATTCTGCTTCGCAGAACACTTCAAACAACAGAAACTGGGAGAAGATGATAGACTAACACGGAGAGCTGTGCAGGCCATGCTTGTGTATTACTTAGTAAACTGGATTATCTGGCCAGAATGAAGCACTTAAAGAAAATCAGAAACCAGGTGAAATATGAACAACTGTCAGGGATTTGGATAATTGACACAGAGAGACCGAGGGAAGTTTCATGGACAGATGAGTTAATCTGCCTGAGAATATTAAAATGTATATATTGCCAGACGCATTAAGGATATAGCTCAGCGTGCACAGGAATATCGGATGGGTGGAATTTTGGTGTGAGTTCCAATCAGATTTGTTTCTGCAAGTTTCAACCCGAGAGTGTCAGCAGCAGTTTGTTGTCATCATTAATTCTGTATTTCACAGCTCAAGGTTCAAACAGCAGATGGGTTAAGCCAGTGAAGTGCATTCTGGAGCAGTGAGTAGTTAAAGTTAATAATGGTCAGGGCATGGTGTCAGGAATCAGCTCATGGCCAAAAGGATCACCAAAGTTGTGATTCATCTGTTTCAATCACCACCTGCTAGTTCCCTTACAAGCCACTCACTTGCCTGGCTTGGAAATATACCGCTGTTCCTTCACAGTCGTTGGGTCAGAATCCTGGAATTTCCTCCCTCATGGCATTATTGTTCATCCCATAGCAAGTGGACTACAGCGATTCAAGAGGCTAGCTCACCATCACCTTCTCAATGGCAAATAGAAATGAGCTATTAATACTGGTCAACCAGTGAAGCCCATGACCCACAAATGTATGGAAAAATATATATTCGCCACGGATGGGGTGGAGTTCCAGGAAGGAAACAGAGTTTGTAATCATAATAGAGGACAATGACCTCCACGCTCCCAATATTTAAATAACAAGAGCAGTGAGACAGTGGTTCACATCTGCAACTGAGTAGGTCAGCACAGAGACCCGTGAGTCACGCAGCCTGAATCAAGAAGGAAGACAGTAATTGAACATATTCACTGGTGCCGTTAGTCGTGATCTGCAGAGTGAATATGTGGATTCAAAGTCTTAACATGAACAATGATAGTGGCAAGATGTGAAGAATATGTGAAAGAACAGGAATGCCGTCATAACTTGTTCATAGAAAAATATCTGGATGTTGAGACTTACCAGGGACACCAACGGTAGACAGGAGAGGATAATAAAAACATTGAATAATGAGAAGAGTATAATAGATCTGCAAATGCAATGACAACCAATCATAATATCACCAGTACATGGTGCTATGATGCTGTGGCCATAACAGAGACGTGGGCTTCCCAGGGGAGAAATGGTTGCTGGATGTTCCAGGGTTTAGAACATTTAAAAAGAATAGGGAGGGGGGAAAGAGAATGGGGTATAGCACTGCTAATCAGAGAGGGTATCACAGCTACAGAAGTTACCATTATCGAGGAGGGTCTGCCTACTGAGGCAGTATGGGTAGAAATTAGGAACAGTAGGGAGCAGTCACCTCCCTACTACACCCCTCCCACACCCACCTCCATAGCAGTAGGGAGATTGAAGAAGTCTCCACATCAGTCTCTTGCTCCAGTTAAAAACTCCAATCCAGCATACATAGCTTCAATTCCAACACAGAAACGCGTCCTATTCTCTCTCCCTTTGTGATAACCTGATTTGTCAATGTCATTCTTTGAATGGAGAAATGCAGCAGGGAGTTGTTAGTGCAGCGGCGATGTATTGGGCTAGTAATCTTTGGAGACTGGAACGTGGCAGCTGCTGTTACTTAAATTCGATGAGTAAAATCTGGAAAATACACCCAATCTCAGCAACAGAGACAATAACTTTATATTGCTGAAAACTCATTTATTCATGTTCCTTCGAAAGGGAAATCTGCCGACCATAACGAGTCCTGTGAACATGTGATTCCAGACCCACACCAATGTAGTCCACCGATGAATGGCTTTGACTCAGTTCAAGGTGAATTAATAATGAACAACGAATGCTCTTCAGACCAAGGATAACAAAATTCCGTGGAAGAATAAGGAAGAATAAAAATACATGGACAACAGGGAAAATGGGTATCGTGTCAGTGTGGACTCGAATTCAACTGATTATTAAACTAAATAGACACAAGGATATCCACGGCTCCAAGAAATAGGGCCATGGGGTGACTGCAAAAAGGGATTCAATTACCTGCTTATGTGTACTCTCACTTGCTCAGTCACAATGCGCACAGGTCATTCACCACTCCCATATGCGAGAAAGTGATCCCTCAGGAGACCAACTGACAGAGTCAACAGCGAGTTTACAAATGACTGCAGGAGTTCGAAACAGCTGTTATTGCAGCTCTTCATCCCAACCAGCAATGAACCCTGTTTGGATGCGTGTTTCAAGTGGAGTTCCATTGTTTTCAGATGTAGACCAATGATTTACACTTAGTTATAGGAGCCAAAATTCAGAAGTTTGCTGATGATACAACAATTGGTCCTGCAGTTGACTATGACGACGAATGTCAGAGATTGCAAGGAAGTATCAATCTGGTGGAAAGGAAAATGGCGAATGGAATTGAATCCAGACCAATGAGTGTTAACGAAATTTGGGAGAAGAAACAATAACAGTGTGCATTCTATGTGGTGTAGACAGACAAAGAGATCTTGGCGTGGACATTCATGATCGCTGAACATCAATGGACAGGAGAATCAGTTGGATGGACGTGCGTACTTTACATGCTGGAGATCAGAGTCAAGATTAGAGTGGTGCTGAAGAAGCAGGGCTGGGGGGATAGGTCAGAGGGGAGGTTGGAGCAGATAGGTGGGAAGGAAGATTGACATGTGGGCAGGTCATGAGGATGGTGCTGAGCTGGAAAGTTGGAACTGGGCTAAAGTTGGGCGAGGGGAGATGAAGAAACTGGTGACATCCACATTGATCCTGTGTGGTTAGAGGGTCCCGAGGCGGAAGATGAGACGTTCTTCCTCCAGGCGTTGGGTGGTAAGGGAGTGGTGATGGAGGAGGCCCAGGACCTGCATGCCCTCAGTGGAGTGGGAGGGGGAGTTGAAATGTTCGAGGTGGAGGAGTCTGAAAACCTGCATGTCCTCGGGAAAGTTGCGGGGAGGAGTTGAAGTGCTCGGTCACGGGGCGTTGGGATTGATTGTTGCCGGTGTCCTGGAGATTTTCTCTGAAGCGCTCTGCGAGAAGATGGCCGGTGGCCCCACTGTAGAGGAGACTGCATCGGGAGCATTGGATGCAATAGATGACATGTGTGGAAGTGCAGGTGAAACTTTAATCGATGTGAAAGGCTTCTTTGGGGCATTGGACAGAGGTGGAGTGTGTGTGGAAGCAGGTTTTGCAATTCCTGTGGTTGCAGAGAAGGTGCCAGGAGGGGACGGTGGTCATTGGAGGGCGGGGAATGACTAGGTAGTCGTGGAGAGAACGGTCTTTGCGGAAAGTGGATAGGGGTGGGGAGGGATACATATCCCTGGAGGTCAGTGTTACTGATATTTTTTACAAACCCACTGACACCCACAGATATGTGGATTCCATCTCCTCCCACCGCACCTCCTGCACAAATGTTTTCCTGTGTTCCCAACTCCTCTGCCTCCGCTGCATCTGCTCCCAGAGGACCAGTTCCACCACAGAACA
>NW_025214937.1:37499-46660 GCF_004010195.1 Chiloscyllium plagiosum
TACAAAATCTGCTCAGTTCCATTTATAATGCTTCATGTGGAATATTAATAGAAATCTTTCAAAACTCTGAGGTTTTTTTGCTGAATCTTACTCAGCTGCGTGTGTTTCCGATATTTCTTTGCATGTGAAGTCGTCCAAATTAGACATTGTTTCCTCGTTCAGAAATATACGAACTTGAAAGAGTGAATTTGCCACCTATTTACTCTCTCCAAACCTCAAATACTCTGGAAAACTTCCATTCGGTTTTCCTTGGTTCAGTGTCAAATTTTTCAGCACACAAGTAAATAAAATTCCATCCCCACTAAACGCCGTCAGCATAGTCTCTAATGTCTTAGCACCCCAGTAAACGCTGGCAGTGTACTCTCTGATAGAATCACGGATTCCCTACAAGCCAGAAAGTACAATCGAGTCTATAAGGACACTATGAACAGCATCCCAACCAGATCTAGCTCCCGTCTCGATCCCCGCAGGCCTCTGGCTTGTGATTTCAAATAAACCTGCTGGAATAAAACCTGGCATCGTATGACTGCTGACCTTGTCACTGGGTTACCCATGGCTAACTCACTTAACTTACTGAATTCACTCTCTGGACACATCAGCGCAATTTAACATGACCAATCTACCTAACCTACAGACTTAACAGCAGTTCGAACCATTGAGCAAATATACCATCACATTGAACACTAGCTGTATCATTTACACACTAGTAACTCAGCCGAGTGAAAGCAAGCTGCGCCCATCAACCGGAATTCAATGCACTCAAACGCGGTTCTATGCTGTACAACCTCATTAGATCAGCTGGAAATGTTTCTGCACTCAGGTCTGAATGGGTTTACTCTGTTTTCTGCCTCAGATTCCTGCTTTAAATAAACACATCAGTCAGGAACAACTCTATATAATGGTTTTCATTGCAACACAAACACAATGTGCAGATTGCTGAAGTTACGTGTTTGCACTTTCACTGACACTCTCTCTCCCCAGGAGTTGCAGTCCTTCCCCAGCTGATTCAGACAGCACTTCCTTGCTGTGACATATCCAATCGAGAATGGAAGGTCAAGCATGAATAACCTTCAATGGGGACAGAGCCACAGGTTTAAAACCTTTACGATGCTCCCAGCGGAGAATTGAGCCCTGTGATAGGAGGGGGCAGTAACCACGATACTGTGGAGGACAACAACATCGAAGGAAGCCCTTCAGCTTGTTGTGGCCGCACTTGTCCAACACAATTGCTTAACGACCTGAATCAAGTTTTCCATTGTTTAGCCCATAGTCTTATATGTTTTGGCATCGCAAATTAACATCTCAATTTTTTCAGGTTGGAGGGTTTCCACCTCTCTGACCCTTTCCACACATCTACTCAAAACTTTCTGCCTTTTTCCGAAATCTCTTGGCCCCAGTGTTCGATCCCTCCATCAATAACAAACGCTTCTTTCAGTCTATCCTATCCATATCCCTCATTATTTTGTCCATTTCAGTCGTGTCTTCTCCAATCTCCTCTGCTACCCCAGTCTATCCAATCTCTCCTCATAACTGAAACTCTTCAGCCCAGTCAATATCCCATTGAATCTGTCCTGCAACGTTTCCATTGCGATCACATCATTGCTATACTGTGAATTGTAGACCTGCACACAGTAATCTAGTTAGAGCCGAATTAACTTTTTGTTCTATTCTGTTACAGTATGAGGGCGTCGCTGGATCGGCAGTATTGATTGCGATCCCTAATTGCACAGCGGCCAGTTGAGACTCAACCGTATTGCAGTGCGTCTGGAGTCACATTGAGGCCCGACCAGGTAAGAATGGCAGGTTCCTTCCTCAAAGGACGTCAGTGAACCCGATGGTTTTGTTTTTTCAACAATTGACCATGGATTTATAGGTGTTATTATATTCATAATTCCAGATATTTATTGAATCTCAATTCTAACACCTGGCATGGTTGGAGTCAAACCCGGGTCCCTGGTTCATTTGCTTGCTGTCTGAATTAACAGTCCAGTGGTAATAGCGCTTGGCCATTGCAGAAAACCCGTGAAACTAATCTTTCCCAATGAAGTCGCTTTTCCTCGATACTGTAATGTGTCATTTTCCTGAGCTTGACCCCCAATAATCGCAAGTCCATATCAGTAAAAGCTGCTACCTGAGGATTGGTCTCACAACAGCGGTAAGCAAATGGATCAACTGGTCTGCAGGTCCCGATGGAGGGATTGGGGCACGTTCACCCAGCCACAGTGACCGCAGCAGCACAGACTGAACGGTATCATTGTGAGAGTCAGTGTTAGATTCTGCAGTGCCTTACTGAAATAGGAAATGACTCCACAACCACATGATGAAAGACCAGCGCTCCCAAAACTAGTGCTCAGTTAAATCTGGTAGACTCTGACCTGGTGTTGTGTGATTTTTAACTTTGTACACCATAGTCCAACACCGGCATCTCTAAATTAATGAAATGGGGGTGTGGAACGGAAAGTTCAGTAAATGGTCGAAGGAGGGAGAGAAGGCTCTGAGAACGGGTGGATTTGAATTCTGATATATGAAACACAGAGATGTGAGCGAGCAGAATTTGAAGGCAAAAGATCATCACCTTGGAGAAAATTACCATGCTAAAACAACTGATTCCTTTGTGTTTCACAATAACTGGTGCAGATAGAGCAATTACTGCCGTAATTCGGATTCGAACCGAGGTTGATTGCGGCCACAACGCAGAGTACTAACCACTTTCCGATCACGGCATTCCACAGACAAGCACACCGACTGTATGCAATAAGTACAGTATCATAGGAAATGTTAGGCAGCGCACCAAATGCACAATATCAGTGTTTAGCGAACAGTGGTAGATATGTGGGAACTCAGAATGGGCTGACCGTTTAATATCGGTTCCCCCAGTGGCTGTGGTGATATGACTCTATGATTGACGCTATGGAACAAATAGCTGGTTGGGATTAATATGCTGAATGCTGAGATAAATAGATTTCTCCAAAACATCAAAAATTCCGGGGACAGTGCAGGTGTTGTTGAAATGTATGCTTCAAGAGTAATACAGTTTAACATCGGCTATTTCACCAGTTTCCACCCCCCCCCCTCCCCCCCACACACACACAAGGCAGTAACCACTGCTGCCACAGAGTCCCAATTCCCAGGCCCAGAATCAGAGGAACTGAGTGACGCAGTCACGAAGATCCAACTGGAAGTCGGGATGGGAACGAGGTCGCACAGATACTTGAGGCTCCAGTGACACAACCAGTGAATGCACGGTATTTCTATGACGGTTTAGAGGCGCAAGCAATTCCGAGGTTGGGAGTGCTCCTGGTCAAAGACGGGGCAGAAGGGATTTTATTTTCCCGGTTATAGCAACCTACAGTGCATCTTGCTGAGACAGCTGAGTGCCACAACTGGAGCGTGGGCGGCTGGTTTGAAGTTTGAACTTGCTTCACTATCACCCACTTTCCTGGATTGAATTGCTTTCACCATTTTCATTTCCAATTGTTTGATATCTCCCTGCAGTCTGCGGCTTTCTTCCTCATGGTTAATTGCATGACTAACTGTTGTATAATTTGCACACTGCTAACTCACGGCCACTACAAGTAAATATGAATCATTGATTTATTTGAGAAAACACTGGAACTAACTGCAGGCATGCTTCGTAGGTTTGCAGGCGACACCAGAATTGTAGACAGTGAGAAAGATTATCTAAGTTTCAAAAGGATCTTAATCCAATGAGGCGTTGGCCTGAAAAAACGTAACATGGAGTTCAATCTGGATAAATGGAAGGTATTGCATTTTGGTACAACAACAAGAGTAGGGCTTTGCGTAATGTTGGAGAACACGGAAGCTAGGGGTGCAGGTGCATAATTCCTTGTAGTTTGCATCACCTACAGACAAGATGTTTCAAAGGCATTTAACATACTTCCCTTCATTGCTCAGTCCTTTGTGTATAGTAGTTGGGACGTTATGTTGAAGCTTTGCAGATCATTGATGAGGCCTCTTCTGGAATATTATGTCCAGTTCTGGCCGCCCATCTGTAGGAATGATATTATTCAGCTGGAGTAGGTTCAGAAAAGGTATACACGCATGTTGCCAGACTTTTTTCAGATTCGAGATCGGGGTGCTGGAAAACCATAACAGGTAATGCAGCATCCGAGGAGCAGGAGAATTTTTTTTTTCGTGCAAGTGTCGTTCATCAGGCTCTTGCCCGAAACGTCGATTCTCCTGCTCCTCAAATGCTGCCTGACCTGCTGTGTTTTCCTAGCACAATACTCTGGACTCTGATATCTCATCTGCAGTTCTCACTTTCTCCTAGTTGAGACTGATTTCACTCTAGGTTAGGGATTTGAACCGTGACCTGACAGAAGTTTATGAATTATTGAGAGGCAAGTTAAAGTTAACGATAGCTGCCTTTTCCCAGGATGGGGATTTCAAGGCGAGAGGGCATCTGTTTAAGATGAAAAGAGAGAGATTTTTTTTTAAAAGGTCATGTGAGGCATTTTGTAAGGAAGGTGTTTTACGTGTGCAATTAACTTGCTGAGCAAGTGATGGATGAGGGTACGTTTGCAACATTTAATGGACAATTGATTCCAAACATGAATGGGAAAGTGTGATTTTTAAAATAAATTTATTCATGCCTAGTACATCAGTTATTTCCCAGAGGACATTTAAGAGTCAACCACAATATTATCCATCTGGAGTCTCCAGTGGAACAGAACAGATGAATATGACAGTTTGCTTCCCGAACTGGCATCAGTGAATCAGATGGGATTTACCACACAACTGATTCATGTAATTACGAGACTCTTCAATTCCAGGTGCGTATTGAATTCAAACTGCACTATCTGTCATTCCAGGACCTGGACCCTTTGTCCCCAAAATATTACCTGTTTTATTTTTGGATTAACAACACAGTAACAAAACTACAAGGGCATTATAACCACTTAACGGGTACAGGACATGGATTGGTTGGACTGACAGGCCTGTTTTCATGCTGTATGACTCTATGATTGACGCTCTGGAACAAATAGCTGGTTGGGATTAACAACAACATTGACAGCATAATCGAATAGCTGATGGGATATGTAATCCTGCTGGAGTGTCCGGAGGTTGTTTTGCTCAGTGACGCCTTCCCACACACGGGACTGGTGAACGGTCTTCCACCAGTGTTACTGATTAAATGAGTATCAATTTCTGTCGTTAAATGAATCCCTTCCAGCAGTTCCCACATTGCCCTGCTTTCTCTGTGATAACAGTGTCTTTTTTTTCTACCCAGAGTGAACGATCCTTTCAACTTGTGTCCACACAGATATGAATCCCGTTCTCCATGTTGTGAATGTGTTTTCATTGTTTCTCATTCACCCACAGTGTGTGAGTATGACTGGTCAGGGCAACATTTATTATTCGCCCCTCGTTCATTGTTGTCCAGCTGCACCACAAACCGGGGTGCGATCCCAGGCTCGGGTCTCTGTCTGTGGGCAGTCTGCACATTCTCTGTGTGTTTGTGTTTTTATTTCTCCCTCTGACCTAGGATGTGCCAGTTACAGGGATCGACAATGGAAAATGTAGGCTTATGGGATAGGGAATACCGTGGGGTCTGGTGGGATGCGCTTCGGATGGATGTGTGGACTGGAAGGGCCGACTAGACTGCTTCCCACACAGTGGGGATTCTTGGACTAAGGGTCAGCTACTTTTTCTTCTGGACCTGGAGTCTTTCGGAGGCAGGACTGGGTGAAGATGGTAGAATCCCCTGCATAAGGGACATGAATGAATGAGATTGCAGGAAATTAAAGTCATGATCTCTGTTCCTGAGGTCAGGCTTGCATTTCAGGTTTTATGCGTCGAACTTAAACATCACCGTTTCCGTCTCCAACCCCCAAGGATGACCAGTTTAAAATATCACCCCAACACCACCTTCTCCAGGTTGAAATTTTGACTGTGTGGAAGAAACTGATACTGAGCTGATGCGAGCAAATGTAGCTGTCACCGCCAGTGTCGGAAACACAGATCCAAATAGCAAAATCATCTTTTAAACCCACCACTGCAAAGTTAAGGGCTCAACACGCTCCACTTATGGCATTCAGCGGTCTTAGAAAGATGCACCGGAAATCGCTATGATAGTATAAACAGGGACAACCATTCTCTTGAGCAGGACTACATTCAGCCGAGGAATTTTGTGCGCCTCGATACCATCATAGAAGGACAGCACGCTCACCTATTGCATCACTGGAGCCAGTGAGTAACTCTGCGCACTCATTCCCATCCCCATTTCCGGTTGGATCTGGGCGGCTGTGCCGATGTTAAGCTACAATGCTATTGAAGCATACATTTCAACAATACCCTGTATTGTCTCCCCAGTCTTTGATGTTTTGCTGAAATCGATCAATTTCATTTTTCAACATTCTCTTTCAAGGGATCTCCACAGCCTCTGAGGACATCGAACTTAAAGATTCAGCTCATTCTCAGTTCCCATATGTCTGTCACTGTTCGCTGAGTACTGATATTGTACAATTGCTGTTCTTCCGAACATTCCCTCTGCTAGTATACTTATTGCTGCTTGCAAGCATCCTGTTCTGTGGTTACTATGATCGTGGTTGTCGGTATTTTGCATTGTGACCACAGCAACCTCGATTTGAAAGCAAATCACGGCACTAAGTGTTCTCTCCGTTGTCCTTATTGTGACACATGCGAAGAAATTAATTGTTTTACCTTCAAATTTCGCTCTCTCACATCTCTGCATTTCATATATCAGGATTCAAACACGCCCGTTGTCGGAGATTTCTCTCCTTCCCACGATCATTAAACCGCCTTTCCGTCCCTCCCTCCATTTCTCTGGGGCAATGCACAATCTATCACTCTATTTCACATTCATACTGTTCTGTCTGTTTTGCTGCTGCGGTCACTGTTGCTGGGCGAACGTGCCCCAATACCACCATCGGGACCTTCAAACAAATCGATCCATTTGGATACCGCGGTTGTGAAATCAATCCCCATGTAGCAGCTTTTACTGACATAGGCCAGAGACAATTGGAGCGTCAGGCTCATGGAAAATACCCAGGGCAGTTTTGGTGAAAAGACATTTTATTGGAAAAGAACAGATTTTATGGCTTTCTGCTTTGGTCTTGTGATAATTTCATAGGACTGACAATCCAGAGACCCAGATAATAGTCTGGGTACTCGGGCTTGAGTCCCTCCATGCGAGATTGTAAAATTTGGATGCCACAAATATCTGCGATGAAGTATCCAATGTCTACTATAGATCCATTGACAATTGTTGAAAAATATATATCTGGTTTACTGATGTCATTTCAGGATGGAATCTACTATCCTTACTTGGTCTGGCCTGCATGTGACTTCAGGACTCATAGCAATATGGTCGAGTCTCAACAGCCCTCTGGGCAATTCGGAATGGGTAATAAATTCTGCTTAGCCAGAATCGCCCTCATACTAATCCAGAAATTTTAAAACAAATGCTCATTAGGCTCAAGCAAGAGTGTTGTATGAAGTTTTGCAAGTCACATTATCGCAGGGATGTGATCATACTGAGAACATTGCAAGTGATATTTACCAGCATGTTGTTTGGGATGAAGAGTTTCAGTTGTGAAGAAAGACAGGACAGAGTGGACTGTTTGTCGCATTGCAAAGGAGATGTAGATAAGTCATGAATGAGTTAGGGTACGGACAGATTTGACTGAACGAGTTTCCCATTGATGGAGGGATCGATCAGCAGGGGCCAGAGACTCAAGGAGAAAGGCAAAAAGGTTTGAGAAAATGTGCAAAAATCTTTATCAGCCAAAGGGTGGTTGGAATTTAGAATACATTGCCCGCATTGTTCAGAGCGGCAAAAACGTTTATAACCTGAATAAATATTCAGATGTGAACTTGTGATGCCAAGACAGATGAGGCTGTGGGATAAACATTGAGAAATGCGATTCAGTTCATTAGGCAGTTGTCTTTGACAAGTGTGGCCACAATTGGCTGAAGGGCCTCCTTTGACACTCCTGTACTCGGTAGTATAATGTTTAGTGTCCCCGCCTGTCACCGGGCTCAATTCTCCGCTGGGGACAGTGCATTGTTTTTAGAAAAGTGTCACTCCATTCCCAAGTTCGGGCATTGATACCTTTCCTTCCATTCTCGATAATGCATGTCACAGGAAGGACAGTGCTGCCTGAATCAGTGTGGGGAGGGGCTACAGCTCTCAGGGAGGCAAGAGTGTCAGTGAGGGTGCAAACACGTGACTTCAGCAAACTGTACATTGTATCTGTGTTGGAATGAAAAGCATTTGACAGACTTGTACTGGATTGAAGTGTTTACTGGAAGCAGGACGGTGAGGAAGAAACAGCGTAAAAACATTCAAATATGATTGCAGAAACATTTCCCTCAGCACAAATGAAATTGTAATGGACAGAGTAGCGTTTCGATAAATTGAATTTGGGTTGATTTGCTTTGATGAGGCTGAGTTACCAGGGTATAAAGCCATTCAAAAATGATACAGCAATTGCTCACTATGATGGAACATTGTGTCAGTAATTCGTACTGCTGTTCAGTCGGAGGGTTAGGTTGATTGGCAAAGTTGAATTGCCCTCTCGTGTTCAGGGAGTGAATTAAGAAAGTTAGGTGAATTAGCCATGGGTAACGCGGGGACAATGTCAGAAGTCACAGGACGACAGGTGAAAGTACAACAGGTTTATTTGAAATCATAAGGGGGAGGGCTCACTCTTCCTCAGGTGAAGTATACCGGAATAGGGAGGGGAGCTTGGTCTGAGTGAGATGACCTTCAGAGAGTCGACACCGGCTCGATTGACTGAAATGCTCTTTCTACACTGTCGGATTCTGTGATTCTACCGGAGAGGATAATGACGGTATTTACTGGGGTGTAAAGCGATTAGAGACGATGCTGGCGAGGTGTACTGAGGATGAGATTTTATTCACTTGTCTTCTTGGAAAATTGAGAACAGTTATCTCTGAACCAAGGAAGACTTAATTGGGTTTTTTTTCTGGTTATGACATGTTTGGACAGAGTAAATGGGTGGAAAATTCCCTCTTTCAAGTAAGTAAACTTCTAGATGTCAGGCATTCAAAGCCTTTGAATAAAACCTTTGAAGGACAAAGAAATGATGAGAACAGAATCGCTGTCACTCCGAGAATCTATTTTTCAAAATATTTGAAAAGGCACATTTGGTGAC
>NW_025214937.1:47653-54128 GCF_004010195.1 Chiloscyllium plagiosum
ATCGCCTTTATTTCCCTCTCCATGGCTGCTTCTTCACGTGAAATTATGAGTCAAATGGAGATGAGAATATGACGTAAAAGTCTTGTTCTCTGTTTGATTCTGACATAGTTCTGACTCAGAATGTATCAATGACAGCTATTCATTCTGACCAGCATGGCTATATATTGGAATTTGCTGTCTTTATAATTCTTGTGAAAGCAGAAATACATTCGGTTCCGCTCTGGTAATTTGTCATCCAAGACTTTCACTGCATGTAACCGTGATGAGGTCACATGTCACCGCTTTACAAAATGTGCTGAGGAGTCCGAGTGATTATGGTGGTGGGTTATTATACTGTTGTGCTCCACATTCACAGATTCGAGTCACACTCTGGTTGCTAACTTCACAAACCGCTCCAGCAGTTTTTCTTTGCATCTCACACTCTGGTATCCACTGGATCGAGAATCTTCTTGCCGTTCACTGCACGGGAGATTCACCAGCAGTCGATACCACATTAAAGTCGAAATGAAGAGCGAGAGCAGTCATCCTATTCAATTGTGCATTAAATTGTTGTAATAAGAAACAACGCATTTTTCTTTCTGCCCCACATTCCATCTTGTCTTTCTGTGAAGTTACATCGAAAGAAAGAGAAACAGATAACAAGAGATCGGGAGCACAAGTTTATTTGGTGGGGTTGTTCATGAGTATTTTAACCAAACACTTCACACAATGATCTGATCAGTACTTCAAACAGTCACTCGGAATCGGAATCGCAGAAATCTTCTCCAATGAAACGAACCTTTCATTTTTTCACAAATTTCTGCTGTGTGTGAATCATACAACGATCCATCATCCAGCGTGATCACTGACTTGCCAACTGTATAAAGTCCACCAACTTTCTTCAGCGATCACAGCTTCTGGACACAGCCACCTGTGCTGTGCCCAGTGTCCTTTGTTGCCCCCAGGTCACAGCACATTTCTTCTTCCTGTGTTTACGAGCCTTGTTCCTGATCTGTCTGATCTATTTCATAAACGTTTCCTATCACTTCAGCCCATCCCCTCACAATTCTGAACTTATGCATAAAATAAGGCGTAAGACCAAATGTTAAATAAAGTGGAAGTATGCCCCTCAGCCCATCGAGTCTGCGCCAACATTCAATGAACTCATGGTTGATCTGATAATCTTCAACTCGATTCTGCTTACTTACCTCGGCAAAGTTCCATTATCGTTCTGATTAACTATCCGGCAGAGTTTGAAAATACCCAACAACTCAACCTCAACCATGGGTTCTACAAAAATGCCAGAGACTTTCTGGCCCCTGAGCAAAGAAATTACTCATCATTTCTGAAATAAATAGGCAATGCCTAATTCTGTGTTCATGTCAATTGGTGCTCTCCTCACAGCATAGGGCAAGCCACCTGCCTGTATCTACCCTGTCAAGATCCAGTGAATATTGAACGTTTATAATTGTTATTATGTGAATATAGAGCTCCCCTCCACCTCCTTTGTTTCAAGGAGAATAATCCCAGCCTAAACAATCATTCCATGAAACTCCATTTTACACAGAGTTAGCAACATGTTTGTAAATCTCTGCTGGCTCTTACAGCGTCCTTACGAAGTTATAACACAGGTGGAGAAATTTCGGCGAGGAAACGGGTTGAAAGTTCAGGCGCAGCTGGGAATTGGAACTTGAAATCAGAAAGCGATTGAAATCGGATTGATCCACAGAAGGACCAAATACAGCAATGATAAATCTGACAAATAAAAATCTAATCATATTAGATTGACATTCAATTGCTTCATTGTAACTGAATTCCTTCGTGTAATCGTCCTGGGAGCTAGTATTTAGGAGTAATAGAACCGGACCGCCCATATAAATAAGTTGACTACAAAAACGTGTCCGTCCGTCGACTTTGTTTGATTTGTAACTCAATTCTCGTCTCCTTGAAGTCTACGTTGTCCGCAACGCACAAATTAGATTTTAACAGAACTCTCTCCATTTGCCTAGGGGGGTACAGCTTCAATAGTACTGAAGGAACTGGACACCTTCCACGACAATGCAGTCACTAAACTGTACATTCTTCAATACCTGAATATTTATTCCCTTAATTGCTAAGGCACAATTACAACAGAGTGCACCACGTGGAAACCTGGATCATATCATCCAGGTTTTGTTGACAGAACCTTCAATGTTCAAAAACTTTACTGACAATGATACAAGGTTGAAGATGCACTGAAACGTCACCGTTTGCAAATTACCCTCCAAGACACATGCAATATGACTTGGAGAGGAATCAGTGGTAAATTCATTGAGCGATGAAGCGGTCTTGATTGGCAAAGTGTTATACTTCAGCCCTCCATCTTTTATCATACAATTTTTAACAATGTTGATTATTGCATTGACCAGACTTGTGCTCCCTCCTTTGGTTGTTTCCTAAACTGGCGCTTGCTAAAGATCGAGTATTATCCTCAACCTGTAGTCATCAATAGAAAAAATCCAAAAACACTATCGAACAACTGATCTACCTGTCTAACAATCTTCAGTATTCTGTAAATGTTCACTCCAAGATCTCTTTGTTCCTGTACACCACTCAGAATCCTCACTGTTACTGTTTCAACTCCCCAAATTCATTACCACTTATTGGTCTGAATTCAATTACATTCGCAAATATTTCCTTTCTACCTGATTGTTATATCCCTGCGGCCCCTGAAATTATTCATCATCGTCAACTACACAACCAATTGTTATATCTTCTGTAAATTTCTAAACCATGACTCCTACAATTAAGTTTGAATTATTGACCTACATCAGGAAACAGTGGCACTCCACTGGAAACAGGCATCCAAACATGGTTCATTTTGGATGGGATGAACACCTGCAAGAACAGCAGAAACAGACCCTTGCTGTCATTTGTAAACCTGATGGTGACTCTGCAGGTTGATCGCCAGATTGATTCCTTATCACATATGGGAGTGGTGAATGACCTGTCCACTTTGTGACTGAGCAAGTAAGTTTACACTTCAGCGGGCAATTGCCATCATAGTCTGAACAGCACTTGTTGTTCATCCTTAACTCTCCTTGACCTGAGTCGGAGGGAATGTATGGGTGAACCGAACTATTGTGCGGCTGGAGTCATATTTTGACAGGTCTCGCTAAGGACGGCAGATTTCCCTTTTGAAGGGATATGAATGAATGGGTTTTCAGCAAATTAAAACGTTTTGTCACTCTTCCTCTGAGCGGTTTTATATTCCAGATTTTATTCATCAAATCTAATTACTACCAGCTGCCATGCTCCATTCTCCAAGGATTGCTGGCCCAAATATCGCCATTACATTTGCAGATGACACGAAGATTGGTGGAGAAGCAGAAAGCATGGGGGACTGTCAAAGAATGAAGGAGAATATAGATAGATACGAGAGTTGAGTGGAGAATTGGCAGATGGAGTTGAATCCAGGCAAATGTTAGGTAATGCATTTTGGGATGTCTAATTCTCGAGCAAAATATACTGTAAATGGAAGAGCCTTGTGTAAAGTTGATGAGCAGAACGATCTGGGAGTTCATGTCCTTTGTACCCTGAATGTAGCTGCACAGGTGGAGCGAGTGACAAGAAGCCATATGGCATGCTTGCCTTCACCGGACGGGGCATTGAGTATAAGAGCTGGCAGGTCATGCTAAAATTGTGCAAGATTTTGGTTCAACCGCATTTAGAATGCTGTGTACTGTTCTGATCGCCGAATTACCAAAACGATGTGCACGTTTATGAGAGAATGCAGAGAAGGTTTATGAGAATGTTGCCTGGTATGGAAGATGCTCGCTCTGAAGAGACGATGGGTAGATAATGTTTGTTTTCATTAAAGAAAACGAGATTGAGGGGGACCTGATTGACATCTACAAAATTATGAAGGGTATAGCTAGGGTGGACAGAGATAAGCTTTTTTCCCCAAGGTGAGGGATTCAATAATGAGATGTCACGCGTTCAAGGTGAGAGGTGAAAAGTTTAAGAGAGCTTGACGTTCGAAGTATTTTACACAGAGGGTGGTAGGTACTTGGGTAGTGTTGCCAGCAGTGGTCGTAGAGGCAACCACGCAAGATTCATTTCAGGTGCGTCTGGACAGATGCGTGTGTAGTGCAGAAGGATGCAGAAGGATACAGTTTGTTTGGAATTGGATGATAGGTTTAGACAGTGGATCAGCTCAGGCTTCGGCGTCCAAAGGGTCTGTTCTTGGCCAGTAAATCTTCTGTGTTCTCTGTTCTTCTGTGTTCACTACACCATCAACTTCATGCTACATTGCTACATCTCAGAGAATGACATTGTCAATTCCAATTCTCACAGAGGGAATGAGAATATGACATGCAGCTGTGTCGGAATGCATGTGATGTACGCTGGATTGGAGTGTTTACTGGGAGCTAGAGGCTGATGTGGAGACGATGTGATCAAAAACAGCTCTTACTGTCAAAGTAACAAAACGGTGCATTGTTAAGGAAAGTTTCAGAGAATGCTTTCAATTACTCGACCTTTCGCTTAAAGCTCCACCACGCTTCAGCTGAGCCAATCTGTAGTGCGGGTTAATGCTGCTATTGTATCTTAATGATCTAATGAACGGAGACAAATATGCCCTTCCGCCCCACCTTTGACCAGGGACACTCCCAGCTTTGGCATTTCATGCGCCTCTGTACCATGATAGAAGAACCACGTCCTCACTTTCAAACCAATCATTCCATTTCGATACCGTGGTTGTGAGATCATTTCTCATGTCGCAGCTTTTACAACATGCAACATAGATTATTGGAACATCAGGCTCAGGAAAAAGGACAATTGGTAGCAGTGAGGAAAAGAAAATTTATTTTAAAGTACCTCTTCCTGTGGAATTTTACATCATGTATTTCACTTGCCCATTTGGCTCTATCTAGTCTATTGTGTGCAGTTCAGCAATTCGCATGATACCACGGATATGATAGCACTGGAAATGATGCAGGACAGATTTACCAGGATAATGTCTGGGCAGAAGAGTTTTAGTTATGAAGATAAATTGGATAGTCTGGAGGTGTTTTTCTTGTAGCAGAAGAAATTGAGAGGAGACATGACTGAGATGTACAAAATAATCAAGAATATGGATGGTGTAGACTGTAATAAGCGCTTCTCTTTGATGGTGAGATCGATCATGGGGGAAAGGCAGGGTGGCATACACTTAAGGATAGAAGAGGAATGATTTGAGTGAATGTGCAGACAAATGTTTTGAAACAGCGGTTGTTTGAAATCAGGAACTCAGTGCATGCAAAGGTTGGAGAGTCAGAAATCCTCATAAGTTTCAGAAGTATTCAGTAGTGAATTTTGTGATGCCAAGATAGACGAGGCTATAGGCCAAGTGATTTTAAAAAGTGTTAGGATAGTTAAGCGAATGTTGATTTCCAGTAATACCAAATACGCTTCTTTTTGCATAAAATTCCTGGATATTACCACCGCCTTTCGCTGCGTGAGAACCGGTTCAATTCGCTTCCAGGACGTATGCTTGCATATTGGGAGGGCTCAGTTGGTGGAACTGTGCCTTTCTGCACCAGAAACCCGCATTCGATTCCAGACTTGTGTGACTGACTGCGTGGATTTTGAACACTCCTCTCTCTCTCCCGTGTGAGTTTCCTCTGGCTGCTCCGCTACCTTCCCACAATGCAAAGGTGTGCAATTTAGATCAATGGCAAACAAAATCTAAATGGACTGTAAGTTTTGTAAATCAGAGACAAAAGTCAGAATTGCAGCTCAGGGGAAACAGAATGTCCATTTCGGGTCAACAGACCCTTCCTCAGAACTGTTTTAAATTCGCAATGTTAACTCTGATTCCTCTCTACTGATGCTGCCTGGCTCGCTGAGCTTTTGGAACAATTTCTATTTTAGTCGGTGGATCATAAATGCGGATTTAGAAACATACAGTGGGCAGTGTGAATCTCTTCCACGACATAGTGCAGACTCAACTGACCAAATGGGTTCTGTCTGCACTGTGTCTAATTCCATTAACTTTGGATCTATAAGTCTTTGTCGTATTTTTAGTCTTTGTTTTTCACATCTCTCCTGTCATGTGAAGTGCAGAGCAGGACATTCGACGTTTCGGGCATAAGCCACCACCAAACCGTAACCATCTGACGCCTGGAAGATGAACGCCTCATATTCTGCCTTGCAACCCTGCAACCACACGGGATAAATGTGGATTTCAACGGCTTCCTCATTTCCCCTCCCCCTACATTATTACAGTCTGAAGCATCAAACTCAACACCACCCTTCGGACCCATACATCTCTCCCCCTCTGACATATCACCTCCTCCCCTGCCTCGATCCACCATTCGCTTTCCCAGCTACCTTGCAACCGACTCCAAACACCTCCCATTTATCTCCCAGCCCCCACCCACAAGACTCATTCCTGATGAAAGACTTATGCCAGAAATGTCGATTCTCCCGCTCCTCGGATGCTGCCTGACCTGCTGTTCTTTTCCAGCACGACACT
>NW_025214937.1:55110-55775 GCF_004010195.1 Chiloscyllium plagiosum
ATTCTGGTCTCCTTCCTATCGGAAAGAGGTTATGAAACTTGGAAAAGTTCAGAAAGATTTACAAGTCTGTTTCCAGGGTTTGAGGATTTGAGCTATAGGAAGAGGCTGAACAGGCTGGGGCTGTTTTCCCTGGAGCATCGAAGGCTGAGGGGTGACCTTTTAGAGGTTTACAAAATTATGAGGAGCATGGATATCATAAATAGACAAAGTCTTTTACCTGGGTCGGGGAATTCAGAACTAGAGGGCATAGGTTTAGTTTGAGAGGGGAAAGATTAAAAAAGAGACCTAAGGGGCAATTTTTTCACACAGAGTGTGATACGTGAATGGAATGAGTTACCAGATGATGTGGTGGGGGCTGGTACAATTGTAACATTTAAGAGGCTTGTGAATAGGAAGGGTTTGGAGGAATATGGGCCTGTTGCTGGCAGGTGGGACTAGATTGGGGTGGGATATCTGGTCGGCATGGGCCAGTTGGATAGCAGGTTCTGTTTCCATGCTGCATATCTCAATGACTCTATGACGCTATGCCAAGAACCTTAAGTTTCGGGGGATTCAAGAATTTGTTTTCTGAATGTCACTGTTTTTATTTGCAAATAAAAGATATACTTCTTGAAAAACTCTCCGCATCTCAATGGTGATTGTTGACATTTTCTCCACGACAACCG
>NW_025214938.1:0-1752 GCF_004010195.1 Chiloscyllium plagiosum
TGTCAAGGGCAAAAGCTCTCAGTGGACAGAGAATTGTCAAATGGCATTTGACAGCCTTAAAACTGTGTTAACCACTGCCCACAGTATTAGCTACACAGGATTACACGAAGCATTTCAAGGTGGCTATCGATATCAGTGATGTGGGTGTCAGTCTGGTGTTGCTGCAGGAGGATGACGACGGAATAGAAAGATCCATCGAGAGTTTTTTCTTAGAAGTCGAACGTGTATCAACAGAAATGTACAATGGTGTAGAAAGAGACTTTAAGCTTGGTGTTGCCATTAAAACATCACAGTGTTTATATTCCCAACAATGCATCCGAGACAATCATAGACACTGATCTCAACACAATGACGTTTGTGGAAAGATTCAAGGACAAAAATGCCAGACTGTGCAGATGGAGATTGTTGTTGCAGACGTTCAATCTGACAATTGTGCATGTGGCGGGTCGCGAAAACATGAAAGCTGATGAGTTAGTCAGACTCCAATGAGATACAGAGGCGTTCGGTTGTGGATATGCGGCGGCCTGAATTTGCATGGGTTTGTGCATGTTTGCATGTTTAGTTAGTATAGTGTATATGTCTGGGTTTGAAGGGATAAACATGCAACCATCTTTTTGTATTTTGGTTATTTTTTTCAAGGAGGGGGAGATGTCACAAAAGCTAATCCCTTTTCTTGTCCAAAAGCTGTTACTTCGCTCAAGGAGACTTTGTATTTGATGTTTGTCAGAGGGGCAATAAAACTGGGCCGGGCTCCGATCAGTCTGGCTTGTTACAGAGATGAAAATGATTTTCAGAGGCCTTTTCTATATATGGAAACAGATGAGACTTCAGGCCGAAATGGCTATGCTTTATTCGTGACCTATATAATGAACGGGGCGTGGTGAGCTCTTTTCGCTCTCCTATCTGAGCTCAATGGAGCAGTTTTCAGTTGAGTCTTGAACTGCGAAGTTCAACAGAGTGCTGTGTGGAAACTCTTTCTCTTTTCTGACCTTAAACCTCAACCTGGAAGCATTTATTCCATTGATACTGGTTTTAATTGGGAGTTTGCTTATTGGGAGAGTTGTGTATATTCGGAACAGCATAATTAAGTTGAGCTGAATGGATTGAATTCTGTCGGGATTCTTTATTCTGTTCTTTGTGTTTCATTGTTTAATTTAATGCATAAAGTTTTTGCCTGCTTTAAAAGCTAGTAGTCAATCAGCTAAATTACTCCGGATAATTTTCATTATAAACTTACCGAAACAAATTGCCAAATTATGCTCTGGGCTGCCTGCTTAAGGCTGTTTTGAGTGGTCTAGCCTAGTCCATAACGTCTCGGAGATGGAAGATGCATCCTTGGAACTTGATACAAACCATTGACTTGCCCTCCTCACGATCAGCAAACGATGTTACCTTAACGTGTGTACCATTAGCAATGGAGCCAGGAGGAACAACATGGAGCAGTCTGCCTGTGCAGTCTCTGCTTCATTGGTTTGTCGTGCTGCAGCATTAATGACATTCTCCTATTTCAGTGTAATAGTTTGGTGGGTCTGAATGACCTCTTTTGATCAGTGTCAGTGTCTCGACGAACTGAATGTCTTCCTCCTGGCCCGAGGGCAGAGGTTCAAGGACTTCAATGGGCAACCCGTGGTTCCTGCTTACTGGCGTGTTGTGTTGACTAGACTCTATCTTCCTGAGCTATAGGAGACAAACAGGAGGCTGGAAGAACACAACAAGCCAGGCAGTATCATGAGGTGGGGAAGTCAACATTTC
>NW_025214938.1:2394-5725 GCF_004010195.1 Chiloscyllium plagiosum
TGGTAGGGTCCATTTGGAGGTGACGGAAATGTCTTCGGATGATGTGGTTTATGCGAAGGTTGGTAGGTTGGAAGGTGAACACCAGGGGCGTTCTGTCCTTGTTACAGTTGGAGGGGTGGGGTTTGGGGGCGGAGGGGCGGGCGTGGACGAGATGCATTGGAGGCCATCTTTAACCACGTGGGAAGGGAAATTGCGGTCTCTAAAGAAGGAGGCTATCTGGTGTGTTTAATGGTGCAACTGGACCTCGTGGGAGCAAATACGGCGGAGGCGGAGGAATTGGGAATACGGGATGGCATTTTTGCAGGAGGTAGGGTGGGAAGATGTGTAATCCAGGTAGCTGAAAGCAGGTTGGTTTGTAAAAGATATCAGTGACAATTCGGTCTTCATTAATGGAGATGGAGGGGTCCAGGAAGGGGAGGGAGGTGTCAGAGATGGTCCAGGTGAATTTATAGTAGGGGTGGAATGTGTTGATGAAGTTGATGAAGTGCTCAACCTCCTTGCGGGAGTATGAGGTGGCACCAATACAGTCATCAATGTAGTGAAGGAAGAGGTGTGGAGTGGTGCTGGTGTAATTATGGAAGATGGACTGTTCTACGGAGCCAACAAAGAGACATGCAGAGCTGGGGCCCAGACGGGATCCCAGGGCTACCCCTTTGGTCTGGAGAAAGTGGGAGGATTTGAAGGAGAAATTGTTAAGCGTGAGCACCAGTTCAGCCAAACGATTGAGAGTGTCAGTGGAAGGGTACTGTTGGGGATGTCGCGAGATGAAAAAACGGAGGGCATGGAGGTCCTAGTCATGGCGGATGGACGTCGAGATGGATTGGATATCCATGTTGAAGATGAGGCATTGGGGGCCGGGGAAACGGAAGCCTTGGAGGAGGTGGAGGGCATGGGTTGTGTCTCGAATGTATGTGGGAAGTTCCTGGACTGGGGGGATAGGACAGTGGAGACGAGTTCGGTGGGGCAGGAGCATGCTGAGACAATGGGTCGGCTAGGGTGGTCAGGTTTGTAGATCTTGGAAAGGAGGTAGAATCGGGCAGTGTGGTTCCCGGACTAAGAGGTTGGAAGCTGTGGGTGGGAGTTCTCCTGAGGTGATGAGGTTCTGTGTGATCTGGGAAATTACGGTTTCGTGATGTGAGTTGGGGTCATGGTCAAGAGGGCGGTAGGAGGAGGTGAATTCGAGTTGGCGTCTGGCTTCAGCGGTGTAGAAGTCAATGCACAAAACTACCACTGCTCACACTTTATCTGCTGTTTTGATGGTGAGGTTGGGATTGGAGCAGAGGGAGTGGGGGGCTGAGCGTTGTGAGGTGAGAGGTTGGAGTGGGGGAGGGGTTTAGACAGGTTGAAGCAGTTAATGTCTCGACATCAATTGGAAATTAGCTCACCTCCCACCCGACCAACCTTCGCATAAACCACATCATTTGAAGACATTTCTGTCACCTCCAAACGTACCCCACCACCAGGGATATATTTACTTCCCCACCCCTTTCCGACTTCCTCAAAGACCGTTCCGTCCGTGACTCCCTGGTCAGTTCCACGCCCCCCAACAACCCACCCTCCCTTCCTGGGACCCTTCCCTGCCACCGCAGGTATGGCAAAACCTGCGCCGAAACCTCCCCCCTCACCTCTATCCAAGGCCCCAAAGGAGCCATCCACATCCATCAACGTTTTACTTGCACATCCATCAATATCATTTCTTGTATCCATTGCTCCCGATGTGGTCTACTCTACGTTGGGGAGACTGGACGCTTCCTAGCAGAGCACTTTAGAGAACATCTTCGGAACACCAGCATCAAATCAACCCCAACGCCCTGTGACCCATCATTTCAACTCCCCCGCCCACTCTGCCGAGGACATGCAGGTCCTGGGCCTCCTCCACCGACGCTCCCTCACACCCCGACGCCTGGATGAAGAACGCCTCATCTTCCACCTTGGAACACTTGAACCCCATGGCATCAAAGTGGATTTCACCAGTTTCCTCATTTCCCCTTCCCCCACTTCGCCCCAGCTCCAACCTTCTAGCTCAGCACCGCCCACATGACCTGTCCTACCTGCCTATCTTCCTTTCGAGTTATCCACTCCACCCTCCTCTCTGACCTATCACCTTCATCCCCACCCCCATTCACCCGTTGATCTCTTTGCTACCTTCCCCCACCCTCCTCTCTGTCCTATCACCTCCATCCCTACCCCCATTCACCTATTGTACTCTTTGCTACCTACTCCCCAGCCGCTCCCCACCACCACCACTTATCTCTCCACCCTGGAGGCTCCCTGCCTCCATTCCTGATGAAGGGCTTTTGCTCGAAATGTCAATTTTCCTGCTCCTCAGATGCTGCCTGATCTGCTGTGCTTTTCCAGCACCACTTTGATCTAAACTCTGGTGTCCAGCATCTGCAGTTGAAGATCTGCGTCCCCTCAAGAGGGGCCTCTTGGTTCGAGATCAGTCAAAGGAATCGACAAACGCAGTTTTTTCAAAAAGGTTCATTAGTTTATTGAATTAAGGTACCTTGACGCAGTTCTATCCAGCAACACAGAGATTGAAGCTTCTGTGTTCCGGGGTGAAGTTGCGCAATTACATTTGAAAATTACATATTATTTATATGTTTTTTTAAGAAATAGTACATCCTTAATTAAAAGAAAGACCAATCACATATGATAAGGTGACATGGTTTACAGCAAGTTGTTCCAATGATATTACCTGGGGAAGGGTTCTTAATTACAAGAAAGGTCCAATCAACCGTAATAAGGTGACATGATTGAAGACAGACTAATCCAATGGTATTCGATGCTAAAAGATATCTTACTTACGTAAATTGTTATGCCATGCACTGGTTCAAGGTTCGTTCAAATGGTCAATTAATGTGTCAGCATTCAGCTTTTGAAAACTCTATTGTCCTCTTATCTTTGAACTGCAACTTAATTCTGCAAATCAGCAGTATGGTTCACGGGCCATTTTATAGTATTCTTTTAAATCGAGAAACCATTTTGTTATAATAAAAATCTACATATTTTGTTGCCTAAATTCAAATTTTAGATCATCATCCCCACCTTTGGTCATTCTATGACCATGCCATAAAGGCATGGATCAAATTAATCCAATTCGATGGCAGCAAAAGACTGCCATACTTCCTCTTCCTCCAAAGGGAAATCAAGGGCAGGGAATGATGTTTCCTCGAGGAGAAAGTGAGGACTGCAGATGCTGGAGGAGATCAGAGCTGAAAATGTGTTGCTGGAAAAGTGCAGCAGGTCAGGCAGCATCCAAGGAACAGGAGAATCGACGTTTCCGGCATAAGCCCTTCTTCAGATTCCTGAAGAAGGGCTTATGCCCGAA
>NW_025214938.1:8248-12172 GCF_004010195.1 Chiloscyllium plagiosum
AAAAACATCTCAGAAATGGCAAAAAAGTCACACTTCTACATGTCACCTCGTTTCCTTATCATATCTGTCTGTCTGATAATATTAGTCAAAGCTTTGGACATCTGCCCTTCCCATGTTTTCCATTTCATAATACACAGGATATTAGGAACCATACATGCTCATGAAAGCAGCACTGTACAGAGCCCTGAAATGGAAAGCAGTCAATCAATTGGTTGGGCGGGGAGTAAACAAGTTGAGGTGAAATACAGACTGATTGAACATAAGGATAGAAAAATCACTCGGCCAGACGTGAAACACCCGAGGTTACTACAGGAAGAGA
The DNA here is from genome assembly GCF_004010195.1 of Chiloscyllium plagiosum. Classification (NCBI taxonomy): domain Eukaryota; kingdom Metazoa; phylum Chordata; class Chondrichthyes; order Orectolobiformes; family Hemiscylliidae; genus Chiloscyllium; species Chiloscyllium plagiosum. Next base: position 8,568 of record NW_025214938.1, read on the forward strand.
GGCAATAGATTTCTGTGCATTTGGCGATGGTCTTTGTGTCTTCACTCTCCATTGGAGTAGCGTCGGATGATTGGAGAGTGGCAAATGTTACTCCCTTGGTCAGGCAAGGAAACAGGGATGGTCCTGAGAATGACAGACCAGTCAGTCTTACATCAGTATTGGGCAAAGTATTGGAGAGGATTCTGAAAAATCATAGTTTGATTAGAAATAGTCAGCATGGCTTTGTGAGGGGCAGGTCATACCTCACAACTCTTATTGGACTCTTTGAGGATGGGATTCAGCACACTGAAGAAGATAGAGCAGTGAATGCCGAGTGGATGGATTTTAACAACTTGTTTGATAAGCTTCCCCGTGGTAGTTTCATTCAGAAAGTAAGGAGGCATGGCATACAGGGAGACCTATCTGTCTGGATACAGAATTGACTAGCCTATAAAGGACAGAGGGTGGTGGTAAATGGGGAATATTGAGTGTGGAACTAGGTGACCAGTGGTGTTCCGTAAGGATCGGCTCTGGGACCTCTGCTGTTTGTGATTTTGATAAATGACTTGGATGACGACGTTTAAGGGTAAGTTCGTAAGTTTGATGATGTAACACAGGTTGGTGGAACGGTGGATAATGGGAAGAACTGTTGTAGTTTGCAACAGGACATTGACTGGATGCAAGACTCGGCTGCTAAGTGGCAGATAGTGTTCAATATTGAAAAGTGGGCTAGGATTCATTTTGGAAGTTCGAATTTGAATGCAGAATACAGCGTTAAAGGCAGGACTATTACATTGTGGAGGAACAGGGGGAATCATATGGTCCATGGCACAGCTCTCACGAAGTTGCTACCCAGGTTTCTGCGGTTGTTAAGAAGGCGTTTGATGTGTTCATTAGCCGAGGGGTTGAGTTTAAAAGCTGCAAGGTTATGCTGCTACTCGATGGAGCCCTGGTGAGACCACACTTAGAATATTGTGATCAGTTCTGGTTGCCTCATTATAGGAAAGACGTGGAGGTTTTGGTGAGGTTCCTGAGGAGATTTATCAAGATGCTGCCTCACTAGCGGTCTTACAAAGAAAATTTGAGGGAGCTAAAGGTTTCCTTCATTGGAACGAAGAAGAATGGAATGTGGCTTGACAGGGGTGTACAAGATGATGAGAGGCATAAATAGAGTGGATAGCCAGACACTTTCTCCCAGGGTGGAAATGACTATCTCGAGTGGGTATGATTTTAAAGTAATTGGAGGAAGGTTTAGGGGAGATGTCCACGGTACGTTCTTTACACAGAGAGTGGTGGATGTGTGCAATGAACAGCCAGCAGTTGTAGTAAAGTCTGCTATATTAGGGATATTTAATTGGATAGGCATATGAATGATAGTATAATGAGAAGTATGTAAGTTTACCGGAACTTATACCAGGATAAAAGCTCGTCAGACCTTCAAGGGCCGAAGGGCCTGCACTGTGCTGCACTGTTCTATGTTTCCAATTTCACCCAGCTTGTGGATTCTCATCAAATGTTGAATGTGTGAGGGAGTGATGTGTGTGAGATCAGGAAGCTTTGGAGGGGTGTAAGGCCAAAGCTCCAGTTATGGTGTGTTTTGTTACCGTCACCTGAAAGCCATTATAATCTGTGTGGTTACTTAGCCCAGACAGAATCCACCAAGTTCAGTTATTAATGTGATTTGTGAATTACCGTTTGCTGCTGCTTACTTCACATACATTCTACTGTGTGATCCATATAGTAATCTCTGACCATTCACAGAGATGTACAATTTTATTTTGATACTGGAGAATGTGAAGGTGGCATTTATTGGATTTGGCTTTAGAGGTTTCTTTGTGAGACACAAGGCACTGCAATAGATTGTCAACTTGTTAATGTCTTCACCCATGTCTGGTCCGGGGTTCAGATGTATGGATCCTGGGAGGCAGATAAGGTTTCATCACCATTGGTAACTTGTATTGTGAGATTCTGGCTCTCCATGTCAACAAGTCTGCTCTCTGGGACAGTTTCTGACTGAAGATGAATTTCAAAACGTGGTTGCTGCTCAGCAATTTGTATTTAACCTGGACAATATTTGTACCTACACTGAGACCAGTGATAGTCTGTTGCCGCGACATTAACCGCCTCAACTTCTCCACCCCTCTCACCCACTCCAACCTCTAACCCTTGGAACGTGCAGCCCTCCACTCCCCCCGTTCCAACCCCAACCTCACTATCAAACCGGCAGACAAGGGAGGCGTGGTAGTAGTTTGGCGCTCCGACCCTTACACCGCTGAGTCTAAACACCAGCTCGCAGACACCTCCTCCTACTGCCTCCTTGACCATGACCCCACCTCCCTCCACCAAACCATCATCTCCCAGACCATCCATGAACTCATCACCTCAGGGGATCTCCCATCCACCGCCTCCAACCTCATAGTCCCACAACCCCGCACCGCCCGTTTCTACCTCCTGCCCAAAATCCACAAACCTGACTGCCCCGGCCGATCCATTGTCTCAGCCTGGTCCTGCCCCACCGAACTCCTCTCTGCATACCTCGACACGGTCCTGTCCCCCTTAGTCCAACTCCTCCCCACCTACGTTCTGGACACCACCCACGCCCTCCACCTCCTCCATGATTTTCGCTTCCACGGTCCCCAACGCCTTATCTTCACCATGGATATCCAGTTCCTGTACATCTCCATCCACCATCACGAAGGACTCAAAACCCTCCGCTTCTTCCTTTCCCGCCGTACCAACCTGTACCCTTCCACTGACACCCTCCTTCGACTCACTGAACTGGTCCTCACCCTGAACAACTTCTCTTTCTAATCCTCCCACTTCCTCCAAAACAAAGGAGTAGCCATGGGCACCCGCATGGGGCCCAGCTTTGCCTGCCTCTTCGCAGAATATGTGGAACAGTCCATTTTCCGCAGCTACACTGGCACCACCCCCCACCTTTACCTCCACTACATCGATGACTGTATCGGCGCTGCCTCGTGCTCCCACGAGAAGGTTGAACAGTTCATCCACTTTACCAACACCTTTCACCCCGAACTCAAATTCACATGGACCGTCTCAGGCTCCTCCCTCTCTTTCCTAGACATTTCCATTTCTATCTCTGGCGATCGAATCAACACGGACATTTACTAGAAACCGATCGACTCCCACAGCTACCTAGACTACACCTCCTCCACCCTGCCCCCTGTAAAAACGCAATCCCATATTCCCAATTCCTTCGTCTCCGCCGCATCTGCTCGCAGGAGGACCAGTTCCAATACCATACATCCCAGATGGCCTCCTTCTTCAAAGACCGCAATTTCCCCCCAGACGTGATCGACGATGCCCTCCACCGCATCTCCTCCACTTCCCGCTCCTTCGCCCTTGAGCCTCACCCCTCAAACCGCCATCAGGACAGAACCCCACTGGTCCTCACCTACAACCCAACCAACCTCCATATACAGCGTATCATCCGCCGTCATTTCCGCCACCTCCAAAAGGACTCCACCACCAGAGATATATTTCCCTCCCCTCCCTTATCAGCTTAACAAAAAGACCACTCCCTCCGTGACTCCCTCGTCAGGTCCACACCCCCCACCAACCCAACCTCCACTCCCGGCACCTTCCCCTGCAATCGCAAGAAATGC
>NW_025214938.1:14742-19530 GCF_004010195.1 Chiloscyllium plagiosum
AGGTCTGCATATCCATCCTAAGACATGCCAAACAGAGACAAGAACAAGAATTCCTAGAAACATGGCATTCCAACCGGAACTATATCAACTAACACATGAATTTTGACTCCATCTACCACGCTCTGAGAAAAAGAGCCGGAAATGACATCATCGACACAAGAAATTACAGTACCAACTCAAGGAAACCGAAACACCTAAGTAGAAAGTGGAAGATAACACCAGCACTTCACTGGAGGCTCACTTACTGAGTAAAGTCAATGGAACAAACCAGCAACTGCCATTAGCTATTGCTTCAGAATATATCAGAGTGTTCATGGCCGCCACCACATAGAATCATTGAATGAAACTGCGATCCTGCACGACCAAGTGCATATCCAAAGGCTTTTTAGAAAGTTTGTGAGATCACCTGCTCAAGGGATTAGCACCTTGCACTGGAACATTAGCCTTTTGTGTGTACTATTCTTTGTAACAATAGTCAGAACTGAATAAACTTTTCATCTGCAGGATGGACACAGACTTATTGCTAGAATCAGCTCATGTGATGAGGATAAATACTCAATTAAATTCTACGTTATGGACAAACTGCAGGAGATCAAATCATATTCTCATGTCTACCTTGAATTGGAATCAATTACATACTGTTAAAAAATTCAAAAATGTTCAGACACCATACCAGGGGAGGTAAAAAAAACATGTCATCTGCATTTGATGGAGATACAGAAATACAGAGTGAATGTGCAATCTGATCAAGAATCAAGTGCTAGAAAAAGAACTACATCAAATCTTAATTTTCAATGGAACCAGATACCAATTTCCTGAACAGTGATGTTTTTCACCCAACCTCACCTTTGCAAAAGCAAGTTTTTCCCAGTCACTAAAACTTCGTTAGCCATTCTACCTCCACCTTCCTACTTGTTGTTACACTCCTACGTCCCTTGCATGATCCCTTCTGCTGCTACATACTCTTCCACTAATGATATCTCTTCACACCTTTCTTCTCCCACTCCCACTGTAAGTTATACCAGTTCCCTAGTTACTCCCACTTCCACTGGCCTTTCCTTTCCTTTTTTGCTTTCCAACAGGTGTGATGGGAACTGCTGGCTTCTGTGCTACTATTGGTCATTAGTGAATGATCATATTTGGATGATCAATTTCCAATAGGAACAAACAATAGTGTGTGTCTGTCACTGTCCAATGCATCGTGAACAGGGTGGTTTTGTTCCACATACAAAGTGGAACTGTTTTTCTTCTGTCTCTGTGTCACAGTGCGTAACCAAACAGCCTCATCACAAATAGGATGAACCTCTCTTCAGAATCAAAAGTTTATGCATCAGTTTTTTTCCTTAAACGTTGTGAGGACATTGACCACATTGTTCTAACAACCCGTGTTCTATCATTTTGCTCTTTACCATTTTAACTGATTTTCCAATTTCATTTGAGGGTGATATCAGAGTACCTTGCCTTGTATCAAAGTAATATTTGACTCATGTAGACTCATACACCCTCAGCAAACTGTGGTTAATAGAAATGAGAGGAAATTCTGTGCTGGTAATTTCCTCAATGAACAATGACACCTTCCCCAGAGCTATTGAGAATGACAAATAAACTCTGCCCGTGCTGGTGGCTTCCAAAACTACGGATGGATTTGTCTTATTAATAACATCAAAATACATCTGTTTTCACAGTTTGGTCTAAAGTCTCAGAAAAGTAAGACATTGCTGGTTGAATGTCACCCCAATGAAATCAGACCATTACAATAAGATAACGATTCCGAATATTTTCAATCAGTTACTTTCTGAGGACTAATCGTGCGATGTCAGTGCCACTGAGATCAACATTTTCTCTGTCCAACAGCATCACATCACATTGGCTCCAGGCTGCACCATTCCCAAAGTCTACTTCATTCTCCAGCTCATTTGCCATGCTCGCCAGATATACGAGGCCCACAAGACGGAATAACTCAGAGATGACTATGAGCATCTGGAACCTGCCACCCCACCCATGCCCTGCAACCTGAGTCCATCCCCTCCCCCAAGCCCACCTCCTGTCGTGTCCTGTCCACCCCTCCTTACCTTCCACGCTCTAATGCTGAATGTTCTGTGCTCAGCAATGGTCTCAGCTTTATCCCTCTGTGCCCCACTTTAATGAATTTCAGGAAAGACATAATGCTGAACTTTTCTTCCACCGTTTTCTCCTCGGTGTCCATTTCTTTGCGCAAGAATTCACTCCCCATTCCATAGCCCCTTCGCCCAGCTCCAACACTGTCCCTCCATCTGGACCCATTCCTCTGGCGTTTACTTGAACTCAATCTGTTCATTGAGAACGCTCCATGTGAGTTGGTTGTCTTAAATTCTCTGTATCCCCTCACCCTATCCAATCTATCACCATCTCAACAGACTGTATGTTGTATGCTTCGATCCAGCCCTGACTATGTTACTCAGCCTATGCCGATAAGGGTGGTGCTGCTGCAGTCTGGTGGACTCACCTCTACATTTCAGAGGCTGAGTTCCAACTTTCAGATACCTCCACATGTCACCTGCTGTTCTATAACCCTACCATGGCACATCAGGCTATTTTATTAACTAAATCTGACCACATTTTATCTGGAGATTTCACCCATTCGTCCCCCACCCCCCCCCCCCCCCCCCCACTCACCCCCACCGAACAATCCCGAAGCTGATGGTCCTCTGATAGCAGAGTTCGCTTTTTATCTCCTCCTGAAAATCGACAGACAGAACTACCCATGCAGACCCATTGCTTCAGCCTGCTCCTGCCACACAGAGGGGGTGCATGGATACATACGTGGGCCCATGTTATACCTGCTCCTTCATGGGGTACGTACACCATTTCTTGTTCCAGTTCTATTTCAGCCCCCATCCACAACTCTTTCTCCGATACGTAGATGATATCGTCGCTGCTGCTCCTCTCTCTTTGGAAAAGTTCATCGTTTCCAATTTGTACCCCTCTCTCACTTTCACACTTTCTAGCTCTGACTCCTCCCTTCCTTTCCTCGACATCTCTGCTTCTATTTCTGGGGATAGACCTGTCAGTGATATCCAGTATTAAATCACCGACTCCCACAGATGCCGAGAGTACACATCCTCACACCCTGTTTCCTGCAAAGACTCAATTCCATTCCCGCAATTTCTCTGTCTCCAACGCATTGGTTCTGCTGATGACAATTTCAAAAATGTGGCCTCTGAAATGTCCACCTTCTTCCTCAACCGAGAATTCCCCAGCAGTTCAACCAGTTCCGACCCACCTCCTGCACTTCTACTCTCACCCTCTCTCCTCCCTCCTGCAACAGTGTTAGAGTTCTCCTTGTCCTTTTCTACCATCCCATTAGCATTCCCATGCAGAAGATCATCAGTCTGCATTCCCCACCTCCAGCGAGATGCCACCACCAGACACATATTTGCCTCCTCTCCCTTTTCCGCCTTTTGAATTGACCATTTCCGCCAGGACACCCTGGTCCGGTCGTTATTCACTGCCCCCTCCTCCCCCCACCTCCGCCAGCCCCCACCACAGGTGCACTTCACTATCCGGAGGTGTTACACTTTCCCATTTACCTCCTCCCTCGTCACTATCCAAGGGCAGTATCCTGCCAACATTTCCCACAATCTGGTCTACCGATATTCGCTGCTCACATTGTGGCCTGCTCTACACTGGGGAAACGAAAGGTAGACTGGGTGACTACTTCTCAGAATATCCAAGGTTTACCTATGCAAAAGAACCTGAGTTTCCAGTTGCCTTCCAGTTTAATACCCCATCCTGTTCCCTGGCCAATATCTCTGCGTCAGGCTTGCTGCAGTGTTCCAGGACATTCCAACGCAAGCTGGAAAAACAACACCTCATTTTTCGCTGGTGGACCCTGCAGCCCTTCAGTCTCAAAATAATGTTCAATAGTTTTAAGGACTAAACTCCTCAATGCCCCATACTCATATACCAGGCCTAGTTCTCACGTAGCCTACCATTACTCACCCCCTATTGTTAGCTTTTAACAGTCTCCATTAGCAGCTATTCAGCCTCTTCTGTATATTAATCAACATTTTCAGGTATACCATCCATTCTGATGAAGGGCCACTGAATTAGAAACGGTAATTCTGATTTCTCTGCACAGATGCTGCAGATCATTTGCAGCAACTTCGGTTTTTGCTTCAACAATATTTCACAATGTTTTTGTATCACAATGCAATACGTCATGGATATTCCGAGCTCTGTCAAACATAGGAACTTTGTAATTTCTCATTTAATGTCCATAAACAAATATTTGAGATTCAACTGAGGTAGCAGCTTTGCTTATATCGTTCAGATCAGTCAATTTGTCACAGTTCAGAAAGAAAAAGAAATCGACAGAGGGAAACTCAGCAGGTCTGGCACCCTCTGAGCAGAGAAACACAGAATTAACTTTTGCTTTCAATATGACTTTTTCAGAACAGTGTCACATCATATTCGATATGTTAACTCTGTTTCTCTCTGCAGATACTTCCTCCTCTGTTGCGCCTCTACCATCATTTTCTGTTTGTATTTCATATCACTATATTTCATGTTTCTTGACAGGGTTACATGCTGAATTTAGTTATATATGGACAATGTAGTCCTTTCATGTTCCTATTATAGTTGGTGTGTCTGTGACACATGTGTTACGCCGAAATCTGTTTCTTCTTTAAGATTTAAAGGAAAAAAAGAATATTTTTCTGATTATCCTGTAAATCTCAGGATTTACCACTTTGTTTGAAAAGACATTTTGGAGGCAGCTGAAATTTCATGAGATAATAGGAATAGATT
>NW_025214938.1:55320-55791 GCF_004010195.1 Chiloscyllium plagiosum
TTCTCCGTGGTCGGGATTAAGAGTTCTGAAGGTTGTGTTGTCTACATGGTGCTCTGGTTTGGGATATATCATCTGGGTTGCAGAACTTGTAGTGGGAGGGGAATGATCCAGTGGTCAGGGTCCATGTAGGTACCAACGGCTGGACAAACAAATGACAATGAGAAGAGCGACGGGTAATACAGGACTGAACTATTATATCGAAATGCATGCAGTATAAGGAATAAGGTAAATGAGCTTGTGACTCATCCATAAATTGGCAGGTACGACATAGTGGGCATTAAAGCGACATCGCTGCAAGAGCATCAGGATTGGGAGCTGAATATTCAAGGATATTCATCCTGTCGAAAGGATAGGCAGGTGGGCAGAGAAATAGAGTTGTCTCAGTATTAAGAATGGAATTTAATCAATAATCAATAATAAGAAATAAAATAAGGTCAGATGGTGTAGAATCTGTGTCGGTAGAATTGAGGA
>NW_025214939.1:0-4727 GCF_004010195.1 Chiloscyllium plagiosum
ATGAATGCATTTAAGCAGATTGTCACTATATCTTTGAAGGTTAGGGTTTTGGTCATCCTTCACTCTCTTCCTCACTGAGCTGATCTTCAGCATTCATCTCCATCCTTTTACGTCGAATTTGCTGTATAATTGCCAATTTCTGAAATTCAAAATGCCTGTCTGCCTTCCTTTCCTCTCTCTCAATTTCTCTCTCTTCATACTCTCTTTCGTTTTCTCTCTCGCCTGCTTTTATTCGTGCATCAAACTCTTTCATTTCTGTTGCACCGTCATTATATTTTACCTCTAACTAAAGATACTTTGTTGACAATTGAAATTTCACCAATATGCTCCTTTATATCATTGCCCCTAACTGTCTTTCCAACCGGTCCATTAGATCTGATATGATTCGCAACCAACAGCATTTATTGCAGGTATAATACGCAGTAACACTTCAAGCCTCTTTCAACTCCCAATTCATGTATTGCTGGACATGAAAGTGCAATTGATCATGAGAGAGAGAGATTTTGGGGTTAGGGTGTTCACATGAACCATTGAAAAGTTTGGGACCTGCTCAGCGAGAAGCTCATGACTCCCCAGCAGCATCCCTGAAATCATAACAGAAAATATACAACACAAAACCAAAGACGTTATGTCAAATCTTAAAAAGCACGAGCTGGACCTTTGGTGGATTAGTCAGTCAATTCTCAGCATTATCGTACAGCAAGAATGATCACAGCTTGCAGTGGTTGCGCACAATATTTCCTCCAGTGATGGGAGGAACTTGGAGAGAATGGTGACATTTGGCTTGTTCTCTTCAAAACAGAGAAGGAGAAGCAGAATTTTAAATCAAGATGTTCAACGTCAGGATGGGTTTGGATAGTATGAATAGGGAGAAAGCATTTTAGTTGCTGTAAGGTTAAGACAATTGTCTAAAGTATCAGAGATAAGATGAAGAAACATTTTTCTTCTGCGCAGTGATGTGCAACATGACGAACAAAAATCTGAAATTCAATACGTCAGCTCCCAAGGCAATGGAAATCGTTTCAAATAGAAATTTGAAGACAACCGAATAAACGTACAGGGCGTTGGGGAAAGTTTAGTGGCAGTGAAACTAACTAGTTAACTCTCATGGATCGGTTCGTCTTCAGGTGGCATCTCTGTGAAATTCTATCAGAGATCTAAAGCCCTGCATCTATATAGCAGAGAAAGTTATCTACTCAAACTGATTGCAGAGAACCTGAGTGACCGGTTCTGGTCGTTTAATCGTTGCAAGGAAGATTCTGAGCATTTATTTCCGACCCACCACTCTCAGAAAACTCCTGAAATCACACTGAAAACATTCATAGTAAGTGGCAGCAAGTCCCAGTCAATCAATAACATTATACTGACAGAATTCCCCCTCACCAACTCATAGTTGTTCTCCGACAAAGAAACCCTTCACCGCTTCCGTTAAATATCCACGCCCCCTCTTTAAACTCCACCTCCAAAACACCACGTGCCCGTCTACTTCAAGTGCAACCTCTCCCTCCCCCAGCCCAAATACTTTTAACATGAAGTTAGAAGAATTCGGGGACGTACAAGAAGTGAAGTTGTTGATGCCTAGCTTAATAAGGGGAGCAGGGGATGCATAGGTTATATTCTTTAACCATGCGAAATGCAATGGTACAGCAATAGGATAAGTATGTGGTACTAAATAAAATACTCTTAGAAATGTCAGTGTGGACTGGATGGCTGAATTGTCTGCTTTCACACTGCCGGTATTCCATGATTCTATGAACAGCAGTCAATTGTGAGGAGACTTGTCAAAGGATGTGATGGGATACCGATCAGTTTGTAAGATGGGGGGAAAATTGTAGTTAAAGTTTGAACAAGCGAAATGGTTATCATTTTGGCCTCAGTGCCAGAGACCAGGATTCGATTACCCCCTCGAGCGACTGTCTGCTTGGAGTTTGCATAATAGTCCACAAGTCTGAGTGGGGATTCTTTGGTTGTTCAGGCTGTCTGTCACAGTCCAAATATGTAAATGCACGGTGGATTAGCCATGTGAAAGAGAGGAATACAAGGATACCTTAATGACAAAGGTTTGTTTAAGATGCTTACTGGATTGTCCTTGTGGACTTCGATGGTTGAATGGTCTTCTTCCACACTACATTTCTGTGATTCCATGTATGCGGTGATGTATTTTGGGAGACCTAATGCAAAAATAAAATGTGTACTGGAAATGGCAGAACGCAGAGGTGCATTAGTATGCAGAGGATATTGAGGTGCATGTCAGTTGCTCGCTGAAAGTGTCAACAGAAATGAATACCGTGTTCAAAAAGGTATATGTCATGACTGCATTCACCAAACAACACACTCAGCATAAAACTTAGGAATTCGAATTACAGCTCTTAGAAATCTTAATTTAGTCCACGATTGAACAGTTGCGTCCAGTTGTGGATGCAGCATTAAAGGTAGGTTGTGAAGCTTTCGACTCACGCAAAAGGGTATACAGGATGTTGCTAGGCGTTGGACTGTATTTGTTATATATTTGCCTTGCTCACACGTAGATTCTGGGAATTCCTACAAAAACAACAAACTAAATGCATTCTCTCAGATTTCGAATTGCAGCCACTTCCGATTCCAGATTATATTCATGATTCATAGAAAAATATTCGCCAATGTAGCTCGCATTTACCAGAGGCAAACGCAGCCCGGGACTGGTAATCAAGTGACAGCCCTGAAATCTTCGTTACTTTTTTCTCTTGTCCTTCCTGTCGACCTCACGAGCTTCCACAAATTCCCATACTATTCTTTCTGCAAAAAATATTATGTGACAGTATAACCATCCCCGAACCCTAACCCTCGAACCGCACCATGCTGAACAATGTACCGCAGTGTCCCCAAGTCGAAACCGCAGTGACAGTGATTGATGACGTCTTCGACTCCAAAATTGAGCCCTGAAGACAATGTCTAATGCTCCGACGGGAAGCGAAACATCAGATAAATGCAGCAAAGAGCATATATGGGAAAAAGTTTGAAAACTAATGGAAAGGGATGTCTCAAAAACGTCTACCACCGTTCAATGGTAAACGGCTGTTAGTAGAGTAGTCACGCTGATAAGAAAGCAAATAGTTAAGTTAGTCCTGCAGAAAAGGAACGTGTGTGTGATGTTAAATTAATATTTTGTGCTGTCACTTGGTGACATCTGTTATTCTCGCAAGACTATGGATTTGTGCCTTGGGATTCTTGCTCCAATCATTGTTGAGCATTGTTGTGACTATGGGAGCCCACGCGGGAATGGCAGTCTCACGTGCAACGTCTGGATTTCAAAGCCCTGTTCTCCAGTGTTGTCATGGTGATGTTCCATTTTGGCCGGTCCAGTTTTCTTCCGCAACAGTCCTCAGCTTCACTTTTCCTCTGTTTAGATTGCTGCATAATTCAAGCCTCCAGCGAGAGAGATCGCTTTTAATGTCGCCCTACCTCTCTGAGTTTATGTTCAATGACTTCATGTCTCTCTTGCTGAAATCTTTGAAATGAAGATATGGCAGCTCTTCTACTCTTTTGCTGGAGGTCAGTTCCCTTGACAGCAGGTCTTTCAGCATCCTCCTCTCTGACATGCAGATTAAGTGGCCCTGCCATCGGAGACGGTGTTGTTGGAGCAGGGTAAAATTGCTGTATCTGGCCGCGGGCCAAGAACTCAGTGTTGGTGACTCAGTAAATCGAGGATGCGTCTCAGGCTGCAACGGTGGAAGGCTATGAGACGCCACTCTTGTCTGGAGTACAGGCTCCAGTTATCGCTGCCAGAAAACAGTGTGCTGATGACTCAGGACCAGTTGAATGCAATCTTGGTATGCGTCATCACCTTTCTGTTCTCCCAGGCTCTCTTTGTTAGACTGCCAAATGTTGAGGCTGCAGTTACGATCCGTCTGTTCAGTCTCGGGAGAGACTGTCTGCGATGGTGAAGCCAAGGTATGAAATCTCAAAGGCCAACTCCAACACGTGTTGTGGATAATGTCCTGAGACACTCCCATCTCTGCTGAGAATCTCCTTCGGGTGGGTCTGCAAGGAATGGATCTTCCATTGACGTGATGAACACTTTCGTTTTCTCTGGGTGTTGAATCTTACTGGTATCGATGCACTTATTTTTTTTTTTCTTGGATTCTTGGCGTAGTGCATTTTGGTTGGCCAACCTCTGACCTTGCGACAAACTAGAGAGTGATCTGTGTCGCAGTTGCACTCTGAAAAGAGTGCATCGTGATGACGTTCCTTAGGGAGGAGCCTCCAGTCATTATCACGTCCATCTGGTGTCAGTGTTGTAGTGCATTTTGGTTGGCCAACCTCTGACCTTGCGACAAACTAGAGAGTGATCTGTGTCGCAGTTGCACTCTGAAAAGAGTGCATCGTGATGACGTTCCTTAGGGAGGAGCCTCCAGTCATTATCACGTCCATCTGGTGTCAGTGTTAAGAGCATGGGTGTCCTTTACCAACTTTCTTTGACCAACTTTCTTTGACCAACGAGAGAAATTCTACAGAGTCGAAAGAGTCCATCATAACATAAATGTTAAGAATTGCGGTAAAGACAAACCAAGGAATTATATACCGATGAGTCTGAGCTCGGTGGGTGGAAATTTGTTGGAGAGAAACCTGAGGAACAGGACGTGCATGTATTTGGAAAGGCAAGGATTCATTAGGGATAGTCAACGTGGCATTGTGCGTGGGAAATCATGTCTCACAAACTTGATTGAGTTTTTTGAAGAAGTAACAAA
>NW_025214939.1:5942-15617 GCF_004010195.1 Chiloscyllium plagiosum
TGATCAGCATGGACGGTTTGGACCGAAGGGTCTGTTTCCATGCTGTGCATCTCTGTGACTATAAAGTGGAACTCAGTCACAAAAAGAATTCAACATTGATAGGGGAGCGGTGTTGGATAGAATCTGATCATTTAATGCGAAACATGCACTGAGACTGATAAGATGCACTGAAGAATTTGTAATTGGGGCAGTGGAAATTACTTTGGAAACAAATTTACGGTTTTACCTTTCCATGATGGCCGTGTCAGAAAGTTGAACAGATTCAAACATTGTAGTTTTATTCAGGAAAACTCTTTTGAGTACTTCACTCTGATTTCCAGTTTTTTTTACAAGTAGACGAAAAGTTCAGATCTTGAGCATCTGTTAAGAGAATAAATCCACAGGATTCCATAGAAATGAAGAAAAACAAACAGTCTTCATTATCGAATTTAGAATAGTAATGTACGGTCATTGTTTCTGAATTTCCTGAATTAGCATGTCATCAATTTGGGAATACAGATCTCATATCAAACAGAAAACTGTCATCAAGACAGATTCCACACCTTTCTTCGTGACTCCATCCACATATTAATATTACAGTGGATCATCCCAGAATTAGGTCCTCACAACGGCTTACCATCTTACCGACCTGGCTTGGAAACCCCTTTCAAATTCAATACTGAAGTGGAGAAAGTAAAAGAATGGTCATTGGTTTGGCTATGCAAGTGCTATCACACATTTCAAACAGGCAAATGGTTCCTCTCCAGTGCGACATTATTGATGCATGATTCAATAAATCTTTTCTCATACTCGGAGCAGGTGAATGCTCTCTGGCCAATGTGAATTCGCTGATGTTTCAGATGGTGGGAGGCCTCAGAATAGATTAAAGGCCACTTTCCAGCGTGAAGTCGTTGTAGATCGGTTGGGAAATTGTACGAATCTTTTACCATATTCAGAGCAGGTGAACCGTCTCTTCCCCAAGAAACCTGGCCAATCGTTTGGAAGACGGATCGCTTTTTGTATTTGGAGCAGTTGAATATTGTGTTGTCAGTGTGTACGCGGTAACGTTTCAGCAGGATCATTGTTTGAATGAGTATCTTAACTTGCAAAGGAGACATGACTGTCTTCTCCCTTGTCTGAACTCGCTGGTGAACTGCACGTTGGATTGATCGCGTGTACTGATTCCAACACAAAGAAAACCTGAACATCCTCTTGTCAGTCTGACCACATTGACGAGACATCAGATCCCTTGAATGTTTACAGAATATCCTACAGTCTGTACATTTAAAAGTTTTATGATCATGTGAAAACTTTTATGGCATATCAGGTCCCTGGACCTTTTGAATGACTTTTCTTTATTATAAAGTTTAAAAGTTTTCTTCGCAATGAGAATGCACTGATATTCCAGTTCATGGGCGACCGAGCAAATCTCTTCCCACACTGAGAGTAGCTGAATGTCCTGTAGCCTGTGTAACAACACTGATGCCAATCCAGGCCAAGTGGATATTTGAATTTCAGTTACAAGATTGCCAGCAAGAGAATTATGAGTAAGTTGTGGAAGAACTTCTTTATTTAGAAAGATGTTAAGATTACAATACATTGCCTGGGGGAGAGCGGTGTCATTGGCTTTCATCAGACGTTTCAAAAGAGTACTGCATCTCAATTTGGAAGTGGTAAATTTACAGGTGCGCATCTCAGATACAAAAGAGGAATATAAGTTTTTAAAAGTAGCATTACTTACAGACTTTAAAATAGGCTAGAAGTAAGGAACAATCGTCATATCAATGTTGAATGATCGACATTGCAGACCAGTAAATAGTTCCAGGTTGATATTATTACAACCGCATTGTCCAAGCACAGAGACCAGGTGGTCTGACCGCCCATGCCAAGTCCAAGGCCAACAACAGATTCGCTCCACTCCATGCCTCCAGTCAGTTCAGCCAGGTATTCAGCTGCACCAACGTAAGTTGCACTGCTACTGAACTTATTTCACCTCGCGTTGATAGTTAATAATATGCAATGTTTCTGGAATGGCAATTGCTCACTTCACCTCGTTTCAGATTGTGCTGGTACGGGAAAAGTTTACACTTGCGCTGCTCTGGGAATTACTTCCCTTACCACAATCGCTATGTTGCAGGAAAAAAATGGTTTCTAAGCATGTTTTCAATCCATTGTGAAGGTGATTCCGGGATTTTGACGCAGCGGTACTGAAGGAATGGCAGCATATGCACAAGTAAAGATGGTGAGTGGCTTGGAAAGGAAATTCAATGTGATGGTGTACCCCTGTATCTGCTTCCCTCGTCCTTCTAGATGGTCGTAGTTGTGCGTTTGCAAGGCTCGCTCTGGAGACTTTTGATGAATTTCGTCAGAAAATCTTGTAGATGGTACACACTGCTGCTGCTGAACGTCCATGATGGAGGGAGTGGATGCGTGTGGATGTATGCAAACTAAGCAGGCTGCTTTGACCTGGATTTTGTCAAGGTTCTTGAGTGTTACTGTAGCTGCCCTCATCCAGAAAATTGTGGTATTAATCACCACACTGTTGACTTGTGTCTTGGATGTGCAGTGAGCAATTTCCATTCAAGAAACATTGCATTATATTCATGAATCGCCCAATCTGCTGTAAGCAGGGCACTCAGTTTGTGATCCTGGCAGGAAAGGGCACCACTCCCTCTGGGGCGAAAACATATACATGCTGTGTGTGTGCAAGAGGCTTCAATCAGTCAGTTGTTCTATCAGAACATCTTTGCATTGACAGCCACGCTAAAGCGTGGAATTGTGCGGACTGAAGGAATTCATATACATTCCCAACTGAGAAGCCAGTGTTGTTCCCCTGCCTGGAGTGTGGGAGAATTTATTATGCCACTCATCCAATTGAAACATCAGCGTGGTTACATGGATGAGAGAATTTTCAAAATCCCAGAGTGCGGGAAATATTTAAAACGTTCCTGGAAAATAATGTGTTATAGAACGAGTAGCCACTACTACAGTTCGTTCCACACTCCATTCAAATTCACTTAACACATGCAATTTCAGATTGGAGAAAGCCCATTTACCTGCTCTACACCCTGTTGAAAGACCAGTGAGTTCACACCGCAGAGAGGCAGATCAATGGTCCGTTGACCTGCAGAAAAACTAGCGAGTTCACCCAGGGAAAATGTAACTCACTTGGTCTGTATTTAGGACGGGCCTACACCCCTCTTCTCCACGCCACTCTCCCTTTTCTCCACCCCTCTTATCACCACTCACTGTACTGGATGAATACTGAAATTGAGGCCCTGGTCAAGAAAATGAAGGAGGCCTGTTTTTGCTGTGGCCAGCGGGATTGATTGAATTGCTCAAGGATAATAGGGACAGTAAGCGGGAAAAAATGGGACATGAGATATCTTTGGAAAATAACATTCAAAATAATTTAACGGGATTATAGAATTGCATTATGTGCAAAAATGTAATTTGACAGAATAGGGCCCCTAAAAAATAAAAAAAAATGCTCTCTAAGCATCGAAACACATGCGATTGATGAGATTGTAAACTCACATTTTGTGTCAGTACTTATTGTGCCGAATGCTATGCAAGCAAGGGAACTTGGAGAAATAAATAGTGCAAACTTGATAGGTGTTCACATTAGAGAGGAGGAGGCGCGGGATGCCTTCAAAATCGAATAAATGCTCAGACCCTGACCAGGTGTTTCCAAGAACATTGTGTAAAACAAGGGAAGTGAATGCTGGGCCCCTTGGTGAGACAGTTGTGTCATTGATAGTCACAAGTGAGGTACTGGAAGACGGAAGTGTGCCTTTTTTTCATAAGAAGACCTGGTAAGGAAAATTCAGATACCTCTTGACCAGTGAATGTGACATAGATGGTGGGTACATTGTTGGGGATTCTGAGGAACTAGATATTCATATTTTTGGAAAGGAAAGAACTCATTACTGATAGTCAACATCGTAAATCTTATCTCACTAATTTGATTTTTTGTGAAGATCTGACGAAACGTGGGCGGCACGGTGGCACAGTGGTGAGCACTGCTGCCTCCCAGCGTCACAGACCCGGGTTCAATTCTATGCCTCAGGCGACTGACTATGTGGAATTTGCACATTCTCCCCGTGTCTGCGTGGGTTTCCTCCAGGCGCTCCGGTTTCCTCCCACAGTCCACAAATGTGCAGGTTAGGTGAATTGGCCATGCTAAATTGCCCGTAATGTTTGGCGAAGGGGTAAATGTCGGGGAATGGGTCTGGGTAGGTTGCGCTTCGACAGGTCGGTGTGGACTTGTTGGGTCGAAAGGCCTGTTTCCACTCTGTAAGTAATCTAATCTAACCTTGGTGCTTGAACAGAGCTGTTGACGTGAAATACATGGATGTCAGCGAGGCGTTCAATAGGTTTCCGCATAGTAAACTGAAGAAAGGTTCGATCACATGGAATCCAGGGAGCGTTCGCCACCATTTACAGAATTGGCTTGACATAGAAAACAGCGTGTGACAGGGGAGTGTTGCTTTTCAGACTGTCGTCCAGGGAACAGCAATACAATGCAGTGATCATCATTGGATTCACTGCTTCTGTAATTTATATTAATAATTCAAATGCGAATATTGATTGTCTAGTCAGTTCAATTCTAGATTATAGCAAAATTGGCAGTGTGGTGGACAGTGTTATCTCAAAAGAAAACATTGCACCTTGATCAGGTACGCCGATTAGTGTCAGATGGATTTTCATTTAGTTTGAGGTGTTGCATTTTGATAAAGTAAATCAAGGCCGAATTTAGACGCGTAATGAAATAAGCCTGGGGAAAGATACGAAGCAAAAACGTCTTCGTTTACATGTTTCTTTTTCCTGAACTGTAGAATGTAGTAAGAGTCGTTTCGTAGACATTTGGGACACTTGCTTTTATTGGTCAGTGCACTGCGTCTCGAAGTTGGGACATCATGCAGCTATGAAATAGAAGATTCGTTGGATCACCTTTGGAATATTGCATTCAATTCTCATTCCTGAGCTATCGGAAAGATGTTGTGAAACGTCCAAGGGTTCAGAAAAGGTTTACAGCAATGTTGTTAGGATTGAAGAGTGTGAGCTACAGTTAAACACTGAATAGGCTCGGACTCTTTTCTCTGTTGTTTCAAAGGCTGTATGGTGACATTATAAAGGTTCATAAGATCAACAAGGGCTTGGAAAGAGAGAATAGCCAAGATGTTTTCCCCACATAAGGGAGTCCAACATTAGATGTCATAAAGTTAGAGAGGAAAAATTTAAGCGGAACCAAAGAGGCAACATTTTCAGACAGACTGATGCATTTATCGAATGAGTAGCAAGATGTAGTCGTGGAGGCTGGTACAAGAACAACGTTTACACGGCTTCCAGACGGATGCATGAACAGGAAAGGTTTAAATTGTTCTGATTCAAATGGTGGCAAATGGAATTAGATTAATTTAGAATATCTGATTGGCAGGCTTGATTTGGATTGAAGAATTGGCTTTCGTCGAGGACATCTGTCTGACTCTATATAAAATACATACGACTATCCCTAATTACCAATGTATGTCATGTTGCTGAGTTTGGCGATAGGAAATACTGATGGGGAGCCTCGTCATGAGGATGCTAACATGAGCCTACTGTTAAAGAGGTATCTTAAACAAGTGGACAAAGACTCTGCAGCTGGAAAATAACGTGAGAAAGATGGAGGTTTATGCATTTTCGCGGAATGATGGAAGAGATGAATATCATGTTATTGTGGAGAAAAATACAGAAATCCAAATCACAGAGCGAATTGTGGATAGTCGTGTCTGAAAGACAAAATGAAAGAGTCCACGTTCAGCAGTCCACAAGAAAGTCAAATGTTCCAATATTCATCACTTCAAGGGATAGAGCGTAAACATAAGGAAATCATGCTAAAACTGTGCAAATACCAGTCAGATCGCACCTCGAAAACTCAGGACAGCTTCAGTCCACGATTTTGGGCAAGATGGTTCAGAGAAGGTTCACGGTAATGGCGCAGAATATGAAAACATATCCTCAATTGATGAACGGAAAACATATTAAATGATAAAATGTTCTTGGGGGCTTGACTGGATAGATTCATGCTAATTGTTTTTCACTGTTTCAGAGGCGAGGAGCAAACTCAGTGTTCACCTCTTAAGATTGAAATTCGGAACAACTTCTTCTTTGGGGCTATTCATTCCGTGAGATTATTAACCGCAGAAAACGGTAGAGACTGGCTCTTCAGTATATACAACATTGAGGTCAACATATTTTGAATCAGTAGGGTCATCAAAGATTAGGGGATAGGAGAGGAAAGGGTAGTCGTGTCTTACCAGCTAAGCCCTGATTTCATTGAATGGCGAGACCACGCTTAATGAATGAAAATGCATACTTTTTGCCCTGTTTATGTTGGTTTCTCTCTCACTCTCCTTTGCCTATTTTCAACCAATTTCACAGGACATTAAAACAATAAGGTTTTCAGTCTGAAGACTAGAAAGCAGATATAACTTCAACATCTGACAGAGTCGCACAATTTTGTTTTGCAGCCTGAATATCTTTGCATTTCGAAAATGAAAGGATATCATCATTCACAGCGACGAGGACTGTAGATATCGAACATAGAATAATACAGGTGAGGAACGGACTCTTCAACCCAAAAGGTTTTGCCAAACCTGACGCTAAATTTATCTAGTGACTTTTGCCTACCCTTGTTTCATTTTTTTTTCCATTTCAGGCATAATCATGTGCTTATTTAATGTTTCTTAAGCATCATTTCTGTATCTGTCTCCGCCACCACCCTTGCCAAATGCATTCCACACTCCTACGACCCTCTGTGTAAAAACGAACTTGGACCTCACATCTCCATTTAACTCCCACTTTAAATGTATGTCCACGAGTTTTGAGATATTTCAACTCTGAGAAATTGATTGTGACTGCCAATCCTATTTTGGCATCTCATAACTTTATATACTTCTGTCATGTCTCCCCATAGCCTCCGCTACTCAGGTGACAACAACTAGTTCATACACTTTCATCCAGGTAGACTCCAGCCCTCCATATCCTACCTGTACTGTGGTGACCAGAACTGAATGCCATATTCCAAGCGTGGCCGAACCAAAGTCTTTTAAGGCTGCAAGATGACATCCTATTGAGAGTCAGGAACTCGCAGATTTCAATCAAAGCAGGGTGAATGATTCTCATGGTCTTGAGGAGATGTCTGTTCACTGAAGTTGTTAGTCGTTCATGATTTCCAAGTGATGGGCCCTCTGACTTGAAATCCTTCTTTTGCACACCAATCTTGAAATCATCTATGAACTCGTTTTCCTCTCCAAACGGCTGGAACATGGTGTCTTCCAAACATCTGTCCCTGGCCCTTTCTATTTTCATCTGGATCCTAGCGCTAGGTGATATCATATAAAGCCACAATGTGCGTTTTCATACATTCATTAACCTGATCCAGCTCAAAACCACCACAAACCCCATCCCATCTTTTCCATTCCTGTAATGTTGCAAATGTTTCTGATTCAGTCTTACACATTTTTACATAGCTTCAGTTACCCTCACCACACATCGACGCATCATCCCCAACATCAGATCGTGCAATCTCCAATGGAGAGGTTTCCTTTGATTGCTGCAGATTGAATTTTTAGCAAGAGCTTCTAGGTCTGAATTAACCAGACAAAAGCTGCCTTGCTAACAAAACGGTTATCTCGTGATGTCACCCGACTTCAGCGCTGTGCCCATGTTAGTCGAATGGAGTAATGAGGTTAATAGTTGTGTGGCCCTGGTGAAACACAAAGCATCCGTGAGCTGGTTATTGCCGAGTGAGTACGGTTTGATGGTACGGTTGTTTTCACTGCCATCAGTGATTATGGAGAGTAGAAAGAAAGGACAATAACTGCAAGTAGTATAAGTGTCATGCTATTTTTTGGATACAACAGAGCTGGACAACTTGTTTAATTTGCTGTATCAATGGAAATTTTGCTGCTGGACAGGAACCAATTGGGTGGGGCGAAAGTGGGAAAAGGGAAAGAAGTAGAATGATTATTCCTCATCATATCAGTGACAGTTCAGGTTCAACGAGCCAAGTACTCTGTTCCTGCTGCGATGCGGGCGATCGAACGAGGATACAAATTTTGACTCAGCGAGAGCTACGACACAGAGAAAGTCGTATCAATTCATAGCATCAGTACCTGGATAATCCTCTCACAATCCCCCTGAAGGTTCTTGGAAATCTATCGCACTGTTTATGTTGGACTCGCTCCACCTCACACCTCACAGATGTAGTCTTTGGGAAGAGTTGTTTTCCAGTCTGTTTTGTTCTGAATGACGACAGAGTGAAACGTCTCCCTAACCAGTTCAAACCATCAACAGGCCTCAGCCTCGCCATCCAATAATTCTGATTAATTGAAGCACTAGCCTTTGCTTTATGGACTTTCAATATGACTGTCTTTTCCTATTGGTCAGAATTGCGTCAATTAAGAAAGAGCTGATCTTACATTGCATATAACTGAAGTGAGACACGGTGCTCACGGTGGCAAAGACACACATTACTGGAGTGGAGAGTGAGATAGAGCAGTCGGTGAATGCATCGCTGCCGCATCCTGTACTGAGGCTGAATTGGAGCAGTTCTTTGATTCCACTGAAAACTTTCACCCCACATTCAAATTCACTTGGTCCATCTCAGACACATCCGTTCGCTTTGTTGATCTTATCGTTTCCATCTCCGGCCACAGTCTCCAGATGGACGTTTACGACATACATGCATACTCACATAACTACCTGGGTTACACCTCCTCGCACCCTATTTTCCTCAAGAGCTCCATCCGATTCTCCCAATTCGTCCGCCTCTGCCGCGCCTGCTAGACGTTCACCTATTTTGAGCGACGTGTTTTTCCTTCGCCCCGTCATCCAGATAGCCATTTGCTGCACCACCTCTATTCCCCGTTCCACTGCTCTGAGGCTCTCCTTTCTCAACACAACAAAGATAGAGACTCCGGTCCTCAACTAGCACTCCAAAAGTCCCTGCAACCAATGCATCATCATTACACACTTTCACCAACTCCAACTTAAACCCACCAACAAGATCATCCTGCACTCCCCCGCCACTCATTTCATTCCACAAGGACCATTTGATTCGACACTCCTTGCTTTGCGTAGGTCTCCCCATTGAATTTCCCGAACAGCCATGTACCTACCCCTGCAAATGGAAAAGATGTGAAACCCGCTATGTATACAGCCTCACCCCAATTCAGCTCCGTAAACAGTCCTTCCAAGTGAGGCAATCATTCATCTTGCTCTATTTCAAACTAGATATTGCATCAGGTGCTCTAGTGAGTCCCTCTCTATATGGAGGGACCGTAGGTAAGCATTGTGAACAGTTCAACGGGCATTGCTGCCAGCTCCACAGGAGCCAATCGACGTCCCAGTCATCGTCCAATTCTGCTCCCCCACCATTCCCTTCTGACATGACAACAATTTTTCTCTGCCATTCCCAAAAACGAACGACAGTGCAAACTAGTGGAACAACACCTCATCTTCGCCCTTGTAGCCTGCAGCTCGGAGGACTCCAATTTCACATAATCGCCTTCCTCACTCTCCGATTCCGTCTTCTTTCATTCCACTGCTCCTTACCACCAATGGATTCATTCCTCTAAATGACAGATCAGATCGTAACCTCAACCTGTCTTCAACTATCTGCAATTCACCACCCTGCCCAAGCCACAC
>NW_025214939.1:16080-20652 GCF_004010195.1 Chiloscyllium plagiosum
TAGTTATCGAGGATTGAGAACTGTTGGAATGTAATAACTGCAAAGTTTTAGATTACATCAAGTTGGAGAGAACAATATGGACGATCATTGAGCACGAAATTTCAGCTGTTGAGCCTAGAGGTAAGGAACAAATGAATGTGTGTTGCAGCAGCAGATGCACTGAGAGAGAGAGACAGGCTGCAATGAGATTAGATTGGATTAGATCACCTACACTGTGGAAACAGGCCCTTCGGCCGAGTAAGGCCACACCGACATTCCGAAGAGTAACCCGCTCAGTTGCATTTCCCAAGTACTAATCCAACTAACCCTGTGGGCAATTTAGAATGACCAATTCACCTGATCTGCATATCTTTGGACTGCGGGAGCAAACAGGAGCACGTGGATAAAGCCCCAAACAAGACACGGGAAGATTGTGCAAACTCCACACAGGCAGTCGCCCGAGGCGGGAATCGAACCTGAATCCCTGATGCTGTGAGGCAGCAATATTAATTACTGAGCCACCGTGCCGCCCAATAACAGAGATGGATCCAGGGGGTCTTCGTGTTGACACAGAAAGGAGATCAGAAGCTTTCATCGGAATCAAATTCAGCACCAAATTCTGGGCAGCCAAGCTGAATCTCAAAATGTCACAAGAGAGTGGGATGGAGGAAATGATTAGGAATTCAGATTGGAGCATGGACTGAAAACTTTGGCTTAATTCTTTCCACTGTTTAATTGAAATTAACTGTTCAGCACAAAGACAATCAGGAACCAGAAAATATATTATTCCAGGTTGAAGTTAATTTCAGCGGGAAAGGAGCCAAAAAAAGTGAACACGAGGAAGTTTGGAGAAACTACCTTTATATAAGTGACTCTAGCAGTGGGGACATTTCAGCAGTAAAGTTAAAATAGAGAAGGCGAAAAGGAATTTTTATAAAAGCTTTCAAAATCAGAAATGTTCTGTACAAGGTGGATAGTGTGAAATTGTTCACCGTGTTAAAAGCATAAAAGGTAAGTTTTCAACTAAATTACAGAGACGGAAATGTGAGGAGAGAAAAAGCCTTCAAGAAGTAAGCAGATACATCTAGAATAAAAATCAGGGAACTATGAATTTGGTAGGTTTTACCAAGGTCATGACACAATTATTTGAGATTAAAAAATTGCAAGGTTGCAAGGAAAAGTCAGGTGAATGGAGAAACGTCGGAAAGTCCATTTAAAAAATTGCATGGCCCGTTTCTGTACTTCAGTAATTCTGTGTTTTCAATTGCTCACTGGATCTCTGCACAGTAAGTTAGGAACATCAGGTTAATTTTTGCTATTCTGCACAGGGACCTCAATCAGGTCAATGTTTTGTGTTGATAAATTACTGCGGTAACCCAGGGATTGGTAAAACGATCTCAGTTACCTAGAATAAAATTAGAACTTCCGGGCCAAGGCACAGTTTCAAGAGAAAGTGCTGGATGGGGGTAAAGTGACAATGTTCTGTAGAAATTTCGATAAATCCATGGATAGGAAAGGACTGGAGAGGCCCTGGACAAACAGAGGCAGGTAGGACTCATTCAGTATGGGAACATTGTCAAAATAGACTGGTTGCATCAAAGCCTCCACTTCTATACTGTTTTATAATATTTTACTGTTTAAGCTGTGACGACACTGACAAGTTGGATAAGTAGTCGGATAGATAACAGATAAAGTGCAGAAAGAACATGAAAAGTATAAAATAAAGCACGACTACGGTAGAGATAGCTTGAGCAGAGCGACATGGATGTAGATGTGCACAAGCTATGAAAGGCAGCAGGACAGGTAGGGAGAGACATTGGTGAAGCCCACAGAATTCTAGACTTTGCTATTAGTGGCATAGATTAGAAGAGTTATGCTGAGCTTCTATAAGTCATAAATGAGAATTTAGAAGGATTTTATTTTCTGTTCTGGGTACCACATATCAGGACAAATGATAACTCATTAGAGAGAGTGAAGACTTTTTTTACAGGAATGATTCGAAGGGGGAGGAATTTCTAATACGGATAATGTGAAGAAACTGCAACCGTTTTCATTACAGAAGAGATGGCTGAAAGGAGATGTTTTTGCAGTTTTCAAAACTATGAGGGTCTATACTCAGGAGGTCGGGGGACGTTTTCTGTTCATATGTTGCTCGAGAACCAAAGAGAATGACTTAAGACTAAAATACAAAGAAGGGAAAACATGTAAGTTGAGTTAAACTTTGCGACAGCAAATATTTGGAATGTACTGCCTGGACGTGTGGTGGCAGAATTTGTAACTAAGATGTTCAAGACTGGATCAGATAGTCATGATAACAGGAGCAATATGCAGGGCTAGGTGTGAAGGCATGAGAATGATATTAAGTTATATTCCTCACTTGGAAAGTGAGACAGATGCAACGGTCCAAAAGGCCTCTTTCAGCAGCGAAATAATTCTGTGATTTCGTATTGTGCTTTCCACACAATCTGCTGCCTGGCTGTTCAGTGGACATAGCCTGACTACGTTTGGCCTGCGGATTAACCATACAGTGATGGATGGAAAGTGTGATACAATACATAAATCAGTGTGTAGCAATTTAGCTCAGCTGGACAAGACAGCCAAATGTTAGGAAGTGATGTTCTCCGAGGAGTAAGCCTGAACCTACTGTTCTTAATAATTTACAAGAGCTTGGGTATTAGAAATCTGAACTGCAATTTTAAATCTTGAAACAGACTGGCACTAAACTGCAAATAGAAACTGAACTTTACAAATTATGTTACAATAGCTCATTTCATCTTGGAAACATTTGCTGACTGAAGAAGACATGAGGAAGTCGTCAGTTGCTTTAGTTCTTTATGGACTGATGATCAAATTGAAAGGTAACGAAGGACTACTGCGACTATATGATAACTGACATGCACACATCAATAAAACGGGTTATTCCTCATAACACGCTGCAGATCCTGTATTATTTCGACATCAAACATTTGTTGTACATGTACCAACAGTTACCAGATCCTCTGAACTCTTCGGGTGGCGATTTAAGTGCATTAGTTAGTCACGTTTTCTTATTCATTCACCAGATGTCGACATCCTGGCTCAGCCATTTTATCGTCCATTCATAATTGGTCTGCAAACTGTGACAATATGTTGCTTTTCAGAAGTCCATGAAGTATATTGACACTCACAATGCTGACGGGAAGTGAGTTCCAGGGATTTCAACATAGCAACAACAAAGAAGTGGCCATATATTTTCTAACTCACGATGTTGAATTCTTGCAGTGCAACATATAGGTGCTGAGTTTGCATGCATCTTATGCGATTGTCCTGCCGAAAGGTCGATGTTACAGGTTTGGAGATGAGTCGCTCATTGAGGAATTGCCAGCCTCTGACGAGTTATTACTGGATGATAAAAGTGCTATGTTAATAGTTTTTGATGGTTGTCAAAAATGGTTGCTCTGGACTGTCACAAAAACATGTTCGAGTCTTCACAAAAGTCATCACTGCCATGTTAAAGCTGCAAATTTAATTTTTGCAATTCAGAACATTCACCTTTCCAATAATTATGACCGTCTTCAAACTGGAGGTGAATTGGGGAAATTACGTTTTTATCAGATCTCAGGAAAGCGAATTTGTGGAATTTGCACAACACGTTATTTTCAGAGCATCTTATCATCGAGCTCATAAGGGAACTGGCAATTCTGGATTTGGTGATCTCGAAGGAACTGGTTTGAATTGGGCACTGAAGGTGCAGGAGGCCCGGCGGGGCAGTTGCCACAAGATGACAGAATTCACGTTGCAGTTTGGGAGAAACAACTGAATCAGACGTAATGGTGGTATATGAGAGAGGAGTTGACTAGCGTTGTTTGTAATGGGCGCCTAACACGGAAGAGAATATAGCGCCAATGGCAGGAGTTTCTGCGATAATTGAAGACAGACAACAGACATCCAATCCACAGAAGGAAAATATATAACGGGAGGATGATGCAACCATGACAATGAAAGTCAGGGGCAAAGCAAAAGCTGAAGCATAAAGGTGGTGAAAGTCAGTGGAGGCGAGAGGATTGGTAAGCTTTACAAAACAGCAGATGATACTTAACAAGGAAGTCAGAGTGTGATTGAGCAGTGGAACTGACTGCGACAGAAACTTTTCAACATCAATTCATTCAGCATGATCAGTGCACCAACAGATAGTTGTGGATTGGAATGGAACTTAAGAGTCATGATAAGAAAGAAGGAGAATGGGTTTGGGAAACGTATCAACGACCATTAAATGGTGGATCAGACATGGTGGCCAAATGGCTTCATTTTGCTCATATAACTTATGGACTTCTCGTGAAGAACAAAGCACAGCTTTGTACCAATCTCTGATTTCACAGATTGTATCCATTCCCCATGCCTAGAAATACAGCTGTTACGTGGAGATTGGAATGGTATGATGGTTACTGAACAGAAACCAGACACTGATTCACAAAGGATCTGGAATAACTGTTCTAGCCATTCTGCCCTTTCACATCATACAAAATGACCTTCAACAACGCCAGAACGTATTGGACATATCGGCTATCCAACATTTTATCCACATAAAATGCTGCTTGTCGCTCTCAGTGTTCC
>NW_025214939.1:23128-29903 GCF_004010195.1 Chiloscyllium plagiosum
ACAGGGGAAGCCTGAATATGCTGCGTTATTTTTTTGTTCTGGTTGTGAATGTACGATGCTAAGGGGTCACCATACAGGGGTTTATAAAATCATGTGAGGCATGAATTATATGAATAGCAAAGGTGAACAAATTCAACGTTATCTCCATGCTCTTGTATTCTGTGCCACTGTGATAAAGCTGAACACACTGGATGTTTCATTAATGTATCACTCTCGAATTGTCCTGTCACCTTTAGTGAGGCATGTATACACCCACGCCCTTGCGCTCCTATACCACCGTTGGAATTGTACCTCATATTTTAGATTACCTTTCAGTGTTCATATTATGCTGCATTGGACATCTTCTGCGTCCTATAACTGTCCTGTCACCTTTAGTGAGGCATGTATACACCCACATCCTTGCGCTCCTATACCACCGTTTGAATTGTACCTCATATTTTAGATTACCTTTCAGTGTTCATATTATGCTGCATTGGAAATCTTCTGCGTCCTATCTGCCCACTACACCAACTCGGGAAGTTTCAACAGAAAATTAACTCCAATCTAAGACCCTTGATACGATACTTCCCTGACCAGTTTATGTTTGGCATGCTGATACAATATTTGAAACCAAGTTAAACCTCAAAAACATGTGGAAACCGCATCTGTTCCCTACCACTGAGTCCTTGATTTGATGCACAATTTTCTTCAAATTTGGTGCGTGCTGTCATTGAAATTCGTCCATGCCTCATGATACAAAAAGACCATTTATCCCTCATTCCCCACATCACGGGGATAGGGAGAGATGGGACCATGAGATGCTGCTGCATTTTATGTATACACTCCTCTGTTCCTCACATCATAGGGATAGGAACGGGTGACTCTATGGGGGGAACTTGCTTGAACTGCACTAACCCCTCTGTTCTCCACGTCAAGGGGATATAAGATTTAGATTAGATTAGATTAGATTAGATTACAGTGTGGAAACAGGCCCTTCGGCCCAACAAGTCCACACCGAGCTGCCGAAGCGAAACCCACCCATATCTCTACATTTACCCCTTACCTAACAATACGGGCAATTTAGTATGGCCAATTCACCTGACCCTGCACATCTTTGGACTGTGGGAGGAAACCGGAGCACCCGGAGGAAACCCATGCAGACACGGGGAGAACGTGCACACTCCACACAGTCAGTCGCCTGAGGCGGCAATGGAACCCGGGTCTCTGGCGCTGTGAGGCAGCAGTGCTAACCACTGTGCCACCGTGCCGCCCACAAGATGATGGAGCCATAGTTTCTGTGAGAGAGAGAACGTGCACACTCCACACAGTCAGTCGCCTGAGGCGGGAATGGAACCCGGGTCTCTGCGGCTGTGAGGCAGCAGTGCTAACCACTGTGCCACCGTGCCGCCCACAAGATGAGGGAGCCATAGTTTCTGTGAGAGAGAAGACACTCTGAGCTGTGTCTGCTATCGGTCACATTATCGAGAGTGTGGCGTTGGAAAATCACAACATGGCAGGCAGCATCCAAGGAGCAGGATAGTCGATGTTTCGGGAATCAGCCCTTTATCAGAAATGCAGGCTTATGCCCGAAACTTTATCGTCCTAGCAGAAAGTGAGTACTGCAGATGCTGGGGATCAGAGCTTAAAGGTCTGTTGCTGGAAATGCGCAGCAGGTCAGGCAGCATCAAAGGAGGAGAATCGACGTTTCGGGCATACGCTCTTCTTGCTCCTCAGATGCTGCCTGCACCGTTGTGATTTTCCAACACCACACTCTTAACTGTCATCTCCACCATCTGCAGTCTTCATTTTCTGCCTTTGGAACAATTTATCACAGTCCAATCCTGGTGGCAAATACAACAGCAAGATTGTGAACAAATTGATTCGTCTTTAGACAGTTTCCAGGATGGGAGAAGGCTTGGACATTAGCGAAAGGAACATTCAGCAGCAAACAAAGAAGACAACTTTGATTCGCTGAGTTTCAAGTGGAAGATATTCATGAAGTACCAGAATGGAGACGGAGCATGGTGAGGTATATCTAGGTCATTTCAGTGGTAATGTGAAAACGAGCAGCGCATTGTGTGATTCAAACAGTGGAAGCGTGTTAATGAGGAATATGACAAACAAAGGCTTAATCCTTGGCGACACCATGTGCAAGTAGTGGAAAGGGAGGTCGCAGATGTGTCAGTACTCTGTGTGGACGAGAGAGAACGCGGTTATTTATGAGGATGGATGCTGACTGTGAATCTCGAAGAGGGAAGGACGATACCAGAAGACAGAGAGAGGACAATTACAATATCAGTGAACATTGGGGAATTGGATCACAGAGACATAGAGTCATAGAGATGTACAGCATGGAAACACACCCTTCGGTGCAACCCGTCCATGCTGACTAGATATCCCAACCTAATCTACTCCCACCTGCCAGCACACGGCCTATATCCCTCCAAACCCTTTCTATTCATATATACATCCAAATTCCTCTTAAATGTTGCAATTGTACCAGCCTCCTCCACTTCCTGGCAGTGTCGTGGGAAGAAGGCAAATCAGTAAATTTGTTCAAGATGAGCTCTGACATTGCTGGATAAAGTTACATGTGCCGGTCTTTTATGAAAATCCAGAGACTCAAATGAAAGCAAAATGCTGCCGATAATGGAAATGTAAACTAGAAACACTGATACTGGAGAAATTCGGTATGGCATATTCTCTGAAGAGAGAAACAAAATGAGCATTTTGTGCTGAGCATGACTTTTCTTTGGAATTATGTAACTCTACAGATACTGTGGGACCTGGTGTCTTTCTCATGACTTCGTATTTTTAAAGGTAATTTAGGGACTTGTCCAATGATGGGTGGTTGAAGGGAAGCAGCTGATCAGATCGCTTCCATTTCACTGTCAGAAAAGCTCCATCAGCTCCTCGCTCTTGTTGCTGGAAGTGACGATGGAGAAAACAAGGCGAGAAATTCAAAAAGACAACCTGCCATCGGAGATACCAGAAACAAAAACTCGGCATCGTCTACAGTTAAAATGCAAGCTGGAGGAACAGTCTTCAGGACTCAACACTGAGTTCAAAAAGTAAACACCAGGAACTCTGTCCTCCACTCTGAATTACCATGTTTGGGTTACCACTAATCTCTCTTTCAACGCTCTCTCTCGGCAACTTCACTCTACTGATACCCCCTCTCTACACTCAACCTGCGAGCTACCCAGTGTCATGGATATTACGTTTGCTCTCAGCAGAACTAACCTATTTTCTCTCTGTCAACTGACCTCTCGCAGTGCCTATCAATCTATACATCCCAATACCACCACCAGGTCTCTAGGCACATTTACAATATTTCACGTCCTCTACCTCCTCCTTTGCTACACCATAATAACTTCCACTCCACTTCAGTGCAAAAGCAGATCAGACTTAAAACATTTAATGCTTTTATCTCTCCACTGATGATATCAGACCTGTTGAGTTTTTTTCCGGCAAGCTGTTTATTTTCCTTTCAGGCCTCGATCATCTGCATTATTTTCACACAAAGCAGACTGATTTCTCATTATCCAGAATGTTAACACAAATAGCTCGTCTAGAGGCAGTAATAATCAGCAGAGATAGATCCTGGTTAACAAGGTTCAATCTCGGCTGCCAGTAACTACAAAATTCAATCATGGTCAATTATTTGAGTACTTGTTCATGCTTGAACATTTGATGACTGAGAGAAACAATCCCCACCCTTGCAGCAGGCGAAGTGTCTCTCCTCAATGAGAAAATGCTGGTGCTTTTGCAGATTAGAAAAAAAAAGTAATGTTTTCTGCATTTGGGGCGGCTGATTGGCATCTACATGGTGTGAACTTGCTGGTGAACCCAGTACCAGTGGAAGCATCCAAACGGCTTACAAGTTCCGGCGAATATTTAAATCAATTCCAAAATACAGCAGTTAAGGTGGTCTTGCATTACTGTGAACCTGTTCGTGTTTCAGTTGGTAGGATGGCTGAGTCAATCCCTTTCTACATTCGGAAAACATGAATAGTCTCTCCACAATGTGAACTCGCTGGTGTTTTAGTGAGTGTGTTGCTTGAGTCCTTTTTTGTTTCCCACACTCCGATTAAGTGAATGTTCTGTTCTCAGTGTGAACTTTTTGATTTGCCGTCAGGTGGAATAACTTAGTGAATCCCTTCTCATGATCTGCGCAGGTGAACCGCCTCTCTACAGTGTGACTGCGCCGATATGTGCCCAGGTCAGATGGGTATTGATTCGCTTTCCACAACCAACATATTTACACATTTTCACCAGACTATGACAGTAGAGCAAGTGAGCACTGCAGATTTGGAGATCAGCGTCGAATGAGGCATGTTGGAAAAACGCAGCTGGTCAGACAGCATCCCAGGAACAGGGAAATCGAAGTGTCGGGCACAAGCCCTTCTTGATGAAGGGCATATGCCGCAAATATCAATTCTTCTGTTTCTTGGATGCTACCTGACCTGTTTGCTTTTTCAGCACCACACTTTCTGATATGACTGCACTTGTGTCTGGCCATGGACAGAGTCTTGCCACCTAGGGGACAAAATAATGGTTTCGGCCCACTAAATGATGATTTTCACTTTTCTGTTCAAAATCCAAAATATTCAGGTTTCCAGAACTGTGTAACACTATGAGATTCTGATGTGATATTTGATTTGCATTTCCTAATGTTAAATTCTCCACTTCCAAGATCCTATGAACGTGACTGAAATGAGAAAGAAGTGCATGAGAGATGTCCGCCAAAACAGAAAATTCAATTTGAGCTCTGCCTGAAAGCCTTTTGATTTGTCCACAAATACCCTTCAAGGAAGGAAGGATAATATCTGCTGTGGTGTTGATTAGAGGAGCGAAAGAGAGAGATTTTGGGAGAGATTATGGTTATGTTGGGTTCCAAAGAGGGATTTTCGAAACACAACCTGAACCTGCTTTACTTATCCTGGCGAGCAGGTGTATGTTAATAACGTTGTTACCAAATTCACTTTCAAGTCACACACTTTACTGAAGTGTGTGACTTTCACTGCTAAATTTCCATAATTTTATCAGTAAGAATCGGAAATACTGAAGTCAGTATCTTTAGTCCTAGCTATAAACTCCACGCCAAAACAATTTCATGTCACTCCTTGTTCAGCATCTTATGCGGACACCTATTGCACAATCGTGAAAAACTGTAAGAGTTGCACACTCATCTGGTAGTTTTGGGTAAGGCCGATTTTAAACCTTCTTCGTATTTATTGACTCTAAAAGGGATATATTACATTAGTTACAGTTTACGGCGTGCTTTCTTGGGAGGCCTTCACTGTCAATGCAGAGTTCACAACATTTTCTCCTCCTGTGAGAAATTGCACAATGGCCACACAAATGGAATTGCTGAACATTGTCCGTCTTGACTATTTGCGGATTCGTTATTTGTCGATAATGTTTATTCACGGTCGTAACTTTCGGCTGAGATCCTACATGTGACTTAACAGAGCCGCAGATAATTGAACACGTATGGCTGTATGGCAGAGGGAATTGGAGTGCAAGATTTAAGAAGGGTCACTAGAATTAAATCTGTACCTGCTTTCTCTCCATAGTTTGTATCGGTCTCTAATTTTACTCGAGGAGTTATTGTTTCTCTGTCAATATTTGGTATTTTATCCTTCAATCTTTGCTTTAGTACTGACTAATCAAGAAGATGTGAGACCTCATCAGTTTGGTTTAGAAATTGCGATAATTCTGAGCAATTCAGTTGTTTGTGATTCTTCGAAGCTGATGAGTCTATTCTTCGCTACCAAAACAGTTGTTAGAGTTCATCACACCCCCTTGTGCCTCAGAAGAATGGCTACCTTTAGCAAAGACCCAACATGGAAGATGAGATCCCGCTCTCCTTACTTCGTGTAAGGGAGAGATAAGTTCTTGATTGGGGTTGGAAACAGACTTACGCAACATGTTTAGATAGTCTGAAGAACATTCTCCATATCCATCGGTCTCTCCTCATGCCATAACCTCTAACATTTGTAAACGAAAATGTTGATCATCTCTCTGCTGTCATTCATCTTTCTGCGTATGTTCTCTCCACATTTCAACATTACACCTGCACATTGTTTTACTATTTTGTAGAAAACAGACGTTCAACAGCACATTGGGTTTAGATGCGGCCCTTGAATGATCGAATCGTATTGTATTAATTTGCTCTTCTGTAACTATGGACGGAGTGTGACGTTATGAAATTGGGAAATACATGTCTTACGAACGTTATGGGGGACTTTAACTTTCCTGATATTGATTGGGAAAGCTATAGCTCAAGTTCGTTAGATGGGTCAGTGTTTGTTCAATGTGTGCAGGAGAGTTTCCTGACACAATATGTAGACAGGCCAACAAGAGGTGAGGCCATACTGGATTTGGTTCTGGGTAACGAACCAGGCCAGGTGTTAGAATTAGAGGTAGGTGAGCACTTTGGGGATAGTGACCATAATTCGGTGATTTTTACACTCGTGATGGAGAGGGATAAGTGTGTACTACAGGGCAAGAATTATAGCTGGGGTAAGGGAAAGTATGATGCGGTGAGGCATGACTTAGGATGTGTAGCTTGGAAAAGTAGACTCCAAGGCAAGAGTGTAAATGATATGTGGAACTTGTTCAAGGGGCAACTAATGAGTGTCCTTGATAATTATGTACCTGTCAGGCAGGAAGGAAAGGGTCGTGCGAGGGAGCCGTGGTTTAATAAGGAATTGGAATCCCTTGTTAAATGGAAGAGGGCGGCCTATCCCAAGATGAGACGTGAAGGTTCAATGGGGGCGATTGAGAGTTA
>NW_025214939.1:30690-38667 GCF_004010195.1 Chiloscyllium plagiosum
AACAATTGGACGTGGGATTGAAAATCTCTTGTCTACCAGCTGAGATGTCCGAATACGCAACTCCCTCCAAGGCGATTTGAATGGTTATAAGATGCATCATCTGCAAACATAACCAGAATGCCCTTCACTTCTTCATATGGCTTGTTATTGTATCAAGTGAAATGTTGTCGTCCTGACACAGACCCTTGCAGGACAGCTCTTGTTAGCTGCAGACATTCTGAGAAAGACAGTTTTCATCACCACTCTCTGTTCTCTGCCAGACAGCCAATCGCCTATCCATGCTCGTAATTTGGCGCTATTACCATGGGCCCTTCATCTTTCTCAGTAGGCTCCATGCAGGTCTTTGTCAAAAGACTTCTTGAAGTCCAGCGTTGACTACCCTTGGTCTAAGCTGCTCGTTGGTTCTTCTAAGAATTAAACCAGCTTTGAGGCATCACCTCCCCTTGATGAAACCATGCAATTCTAAGTATTTAAAGATTTCATTCTTCACTTCTGTGACCAAGGTTAGGCTAATCGGTTTGTAATTTTCCAACTTTTGCCTTACTCACTTTTTAAACAGCGGAGTCTCGTTAGTGACTTTCCAGTCCTCTGAGATCCTGCCTGATTTGAGCGATTTCTCAGAAAAACCACGAAGGTCTCCACTGTCTCAGCAATTCAGCAATTTCCATTAGTATTCAGGCCTGTAGTGAATCTAACCCAGGTACGTTATCCACCTTCCAGCCATTCAGCTTTTCTAGCTCCTTCTCATTGTTTATGGCCTCGATACTCAGCTCTGTCCTGTCACACTGTTGAAGTTTTGGGATATTTCCCGTGTCTTCCACAATGAAGACTGACAGGAAGTTATTTTTCAGTTCCTCAGTCATTTACTTGTTTCCCACAACGATCTCTCGAGCGCTGATTTCCAGCGGCCCGATGTCCACTTCGACCTCTCTTGCCCTTTATACATATCATGGAACTCTTGAAGTCTCCTGTTATATTACTGGCTAGCTTACTCTCATATTTAATCTTCTCCCTCTTTATTTATTTTTTGCCGTCTATTGTTCTTTGCAGGCTTCCCAAATCTCTCATTTTCTATCGGCTTTCCCATCATTATACACTTGCTTTTTGGATTTTGTCATTGTCCTGGCTTAACGGGTCAGCCATACTTGCCTCACACTCCCTGAGTCATGCTTATTTTTCCTCTGGGTGAATCTCTACCACACTCCATCAAACTGACCCCCGCACACTGTTTCGTCAGTCTCAACCTGTCCACCCTTCACACCCATTCCATCAATGTCACCCTGATCCTCTCACACTTGCTTCCTCAGGGTCACTCTTAACTCTCACACTCTCAGTCACCATCACTCTGACCTGCTCATTCTCCCTCCATCATCGTCACCCTGGCACACTTACCTTATTTCCATGACAATCACGCTGACACCCTCACACTCACTCCGTGAGCGTTACTCTAACCCATTACATTCACTCCGTCACTGTCAACCTGACCCCCTCACACTCACTCGGTCATGGTCTCCCTAACTCCCTCTCACTCACTCCATCACCATTCACCTGACTCCCACACACTCACACACTCACCATCACCCTGACCCGTTCACAAAAAAATCATCACTGTTACCCTGTCAGCCTCACATTCACTCGGTCCCCGGCACCCTGACAGCCTCACTAAACTTATTCCTGTTCATCCTAACTCTCACTCACTCACTCCATCACTATCACCCTGATGCTCTTACACTCATTCCATCACACAGACCTCCCCACACTCACTCCATCGCGTAAATTCTCAACGCCTCTCACACACTCCATCACTCTCACCCTGACAACCTCACATTTCCTCTGTCACCATCACTCTGACTCCCTCACATTCAGTCCATCACCGCATCCTGACCCCCTCTTGCTCACTCCATGAACATCGCCCTGTCTTTCTCACACTCAGTCCATCAAGGTGACGCAGACCTCACCACACTCACTCCATCACATTCATCCTGAACATCTCTCATTCACTCCATCATGGTCACCCTCACTTACCCTCTGTCACCATCACTCTGACCCCTCACTCTCAGTCCATCATCATCACTCTGGCACACTTACATTCACTCCTTCACAATCTTGCTGTCGCCCTCACACTCACTGCATCACCGTGATGCTAATCTCCCCGCACTCACTCCGTCACATTACCCTGAACGCCTCTCACACAATCCATCACAGTCACCCTGACACCCTCGCGCTCCTCTGTCACCATCAGCCCGACCACTTCACATTTACTACACCACTGCAACCATGACCACCTCACTCTTTTCATCACCATCTCACTGAGCGTTTCACACTCTTTTCGTCACTGTCACCCTGACATCCTCACACTCACTTCGCCACCATTAACCTGACACCTCACACTCATTCCATCACTTTAATCCTGACCTACTCGCCCTTATTCCACCACCGTCACTCTCTTCCCCGCAGACTGACTCTGTCAATGTCAACCTGACCCCCTCACACTCACCATTACACTGACCTCCTCATATTCACTCCAGTAATTTCTTCACCACCTCCTCACAATCACTCCTTCACTGTCAGCCGCACCTCGTCTTACTCATACTGTCACCGTCACACTAACACACTCACACACATGCTGGGACTGTCATGCTGACCCCCTCACACTACCCCATCACTTTCACACTAACCTCCTCACACTCCCTCCATTACCGTCTCACTGACCTCCTCACACTCAGTCTGTTACCATCACCATGACCTCCTGACACTCGCTCGGTCACAGTCACACCGTTGTCCTCACAGTCAATCCGTGACCATCACCCTGATCCCCTCACTCCGCCCATCACCGTCACAGTGACCTCCTCACACTCACTCCGTCACTATTACTCTCACGTCCTCACAATCACTCTGTCACCGTCGCACTGACATACTTACACTCACGACATCAATGTCATCCTGACACTATCACCCTCACTGCATCCCCATCACCCTGACCCCTGAATAGTCACTCCTTCACCACCACCTGACCCACCACATTCACGTCATCACTGCCAACTTGACCCTGTCACACTCACACTTTCACTCTTACCCCGTCATATTCACTCAGTCAACGTCTCCTTGTCGCTATCGCACTCACCGACTCACTGTCACCCTCCCCCGCCATCATGCTCACACCCTGCTCTGTCCGCCGCACTGTGACGCTCACTCCCGCTCTCACGCACGCACACTGTCATGCTCAATCTCCCGGACACTCACCCACACACGCCCAAACTGTAATAAGCTCTTCCCAACACATTCCCTCACGTTTATGCTCACTATCCCCGCATAGTTCCATACTATCACTCTCACTCCCCTATCCATTCCCACTCTGTCACGCACTCTCCTCAGAACTTTCCCCATCGTTGTGCACACTCATTGCAATCTACCCACCCTCACTGTCACTCTGCTGAATACTGCCCCACTGTAATGGTCACTACTGTGCACTCTCCCCCAAACATCATGCTCAATCTCCCACACTCGCTCCCACCATCCCGTTCACTCTCCTGCACGTTCACCCACCCACATGCTCACTCACCACGCACTCTCCCATGATCATGTTCACTGCACGCACTGTCCCCAACGCACTCTACTGCGCATACTACAGCACCATCATACTCACTCCCCCGCACACTCCTGAACCAACTTGCTCAGAACACCACATGGTGCCCACCATCATGATCACTGTCGCGAACATTCCCCCACCATCATACACACTCCCATGCACAATCTGCCAACGTGATACTTGCTCCCTGAACAATGCCACATCGTCACATTCACTCCCAAAGCACCCACCCACATGGCGAGACAGTTCTCTTCCGTCACACGAACTCCAGACATATCCCCACCATTATAGTCTCCACCAACATACACACCACCATGGTCACATTCGCTCCGACACACAGTTAACTACGACCACGCAAATTCCCGGACATTCTCACACCATCATGCTCACTTCAACACACGCATACTTACCATCACACTTACTCCCTCGCACATTCTCCCAGCGTCAAGCTCTTTGCCGTGCTCACTACCCCACTGTCATATAAAATACCCCACATTCTCTCTTACCATCACGCTCAATTCCCCGCACTGTGATCCATCATCACTCAAACTCCCAGACTCTCCCTCGCCGTTACACTTACGCACAACATGCTGACACACCATTACACTTACTCCTCCGCACACTTCCCTACCGTCAACGTCACTCCCCACCGTTATTCATTCTCCCCCACCATCTCACAGATTCCTCAAGGTACTCCTTCACCATCGCACTCTCCCCTGCACACTCCCCTTTTGTCATGATCACTCAAACGCTAAGCTCCTCACACTGAATCTCTCACACACTAAGCTCCTCACACTCAGTCTGTCAACATCAGCCTCACGTCCTCACACTCACTCTGTCACCATCAGCCTGACCCCTTCACAGTCACTCAAGCACTGTAAATATGACCCTCTCAAACTCTCTCCATCACCGTCAAAATGACAACCTCACAGTCATTAAACTGACCTCTTGCACTCAATCCATCAATATTACCCTTACCCCATCACACGGAGTCACCATCATCACGAACCCATCACAGTCACTCCGTCACCCACAACTTGAACGCCTCATCCCTGTCACCCTGCCGAACTCCCACTCTCACCCTCACCATGACACTAACCTTCTCACACTCAAGCCATCAACATCACCCTGATAGTCCTCACAAATCCTCTCTGAGTATCACCCCGACACGCTCACAGGAATCCACCACTGTCACCCAGACACCCTTACACTACTCCATAACCGTCACTCAGACACCCTCACTCTCACGCCATTAAGTTACCCAGACCCACTCACCATCACTCCATCACCATCACCCCGACCCCCTCACACTCATTCACGCACCACAACCCTGACAACATCACACCCACTCCGTCACGTTTAAGTTAACTCTGTAACGCTCACTTGTTCACCCCACCACCATTGTATTCAGTACCAAGCACACTCCTCCACAGTCCACACTCGCACACAGCCTCACCCCCACGCTCAATTTCCTGCACACTCCCAATCGTCACACTTACCCCAGCACAGTTCATCCCCGCATGCCCTCCCCACACACACACTCCTCCACTGTCATGCTCACTCTCTCACAGAATCCATCACCATCAAACTTACTCTGCCCCGCAACCTCCACCAGCGTTCCCCGCATGCCCTCTCCACACACACACTCCTCCACTGTCACGCTCACTCTCTCACAGAATCCATCACCATCAAACTTACTCTGCCCCACACCCTCCACCACCGTCAGGTCCACGCTCCAGCACACACCCTCACCATCATGCTCACCCCTGCACACCAGCGCACTGCCGTGCTCATTGCCTCACATGCACCCCCGTTGTTATGCTCATGCATCTGCACACAAGCGCACCATCACACTCACTCCACACACAATACGTCATCATAATGCTCACGACCCACACACTCTCCCAGGATCATACTCTCAGACCTGCACGCACCACTGCACTCACATCCTACAAACTCCCCCAGTGCATGCTCACACGCTGGCACAGTCCACTACCGTCACTGTCACTCCTCGCACACTGCCCTTCTGTCGCACTCACTGCCTGCACACACGTCCAGCTCATACTCACTCTGCTGCAACCTCACCCGTCACGCTCACTCCCCGCAGAATCCCCCACCATCCTGCTCTCCCCGTACACTCCCCTGCAGTCACAGCCAGTCTCCCACAAACTCCCCCACTGTCAGTTATTGTTCCGCACACTACCTCACAATCACTCGCAGTTCCTCACCGTCATGCTCACTTCCCGCATTTGCACCCACTGTCAGTACCTCTCCCACACACACCACTTCCATCCGCACACACCTGCACTGTCACACTCGATTTCCCAGACACATCACCCCGTCAGTCACTCATCCCTCACAAACACGCTGTCACCCTCACCCAACACCCTCCCCCATCATTCAGCACGGTGGCTCTGTGAGGAGCACTGCTGCCTCACATCGCCAGGGACCCAGGTTCGATTCCAGCCTTCAGTGATTCTCTGTGTGGGTTTTCTCACAAAATTTTGCAGGCCAGGTGAATTGGCCAGTCTAAATTGCCCATAGTGTTAGGTGCATTAGTCAGAGGGAAATGGGTCTGGGTGGGTTACTCTTCGGAGGGACTGTGTGGACTTGTTGGGCAAAAGGGCCTGATTATACACTGCATAGGATATAATCTAATCATAGTTACTCACCCAGACAGGACCCCATCATCATGCACCCTCCCCCTGCAAATCGCTTACTTCACTGCACTCTCCATGAAGGTCATGTTGACTCGAACTCACATTACTACACCATCGCACTCACTCTCCAGCACAGTCCAACACCACTGCACACACTCCACTACAACACACTTATTCCCTGCACACATCTCAGCACATCCTTTCACATTTAACTCACTGTCACACACACTCCACCGCCATCACGCTTGCTGCACCACAAAGGGCCAAACCGTCATGCTCACTCGCCTACACACTACACCAATATCACATCAACTTATCGCACACTCCTTCACGTTTACATTCACACTCCCGCACTCTCCCGACCATACTGAATCCCTCGCAAAATAGCACATTGCCACGCTCTGTCGCTCGCAAACTCCGCCACTGTCAAGCTCACTCACCAGCACACTCCACGACCATCACACTCATTGCACAGTATAATGTCCAAACGTCGCACTTACACTTCTGCACATATTTCCACCATCATGCTCACTCCCCCACACACCAGTCCACTAACACACCCACCTTGCACACTCCCCCGCCATAATCCTCACTCACCCAAATACTCCTCCATCAGCACTCTCGCTCCTCTGCACGTTCCTTAACTGTCACACTTACACTCCCCGAATGCTCTCCCACTGTCACGCTCTCTGCCGGAACACACCACCACACACTTTGCACAGACACTTGAGTGCCCCACATACTCATCTGCACACAGTCCCACCGTCACCCTCACACCCTCACATACTTCCTCAACGTCACTCACACTTCTGGACACTTCCACAGCATGGTGTCCCAAGCCCCGCACGCACGCCTACCATCATATTTACTCCCCAGCATGCAACCCTACTGTCCTATTTGTTCTCACATACATATTCCACTATCATGTTCACTCCACTGTGCACTCGTCCACTATCACGCTCACTCCCCAACACACTCCAATTAGGTTGCACGCATTTTGCTGCATGAACCACTACCATTTTACTTACTTTCAGAATCTGTCTCACCAACATTCTCACTCCACTTACATACTTTCCTCATGTCATAGCCACACACGCCCCCACGATCATACACACTACCAGACGCTCACTTACGATCACCCTCAAAATCCACAAACTGCTCAGCACGATCCCACCCTTCGCAGTGACTCCCTGCACACTCTCCGACCATCGCACTGACTCTCTACACCTGACACGACCACCACGGTCACTCCCCTGAATAATCCCACTGTCACACTCACTCACCCGCACACTCCCCATCTTCACTCTCACTTTCCCCACACACTCCTGCAGCGTCATGCTCACTCAACAGCAATCACAATCACTCTCCTGCAAACTCTCTAAACTTCACCATCTGTCCCCTACCAGCAAGCTCACCCCCACCACTCAACCATCATCATACTTACTTCGCTGTATTAACTACTTGCATCACGATCATTCCCCCGCACATCCCCTACCATAACGCAAACTACCCCACGCAGCCTGCACCATCACAGTCAATTCTCTGTACACATCCCCATCATTGCACTCCCTCTCTTGCACACGATACTATCATTATCTTCATGACCCCACCTTTAGTCTCCTAACAT
Organism: Chiloscyllium plagiosum; assembly: GCF_004010195.1. Taxonomy (NCBI): domain Eukaryota; kingdom Metazoa; phylum Chordata; class Chondrichthyes; order Orectolobiformes; family Hemiscylliidae; genus Chiloscyllium; species Chiloscyllium plagiosum. The sequence goes on from NW_025214939.1 coordinate 38,567, forward strand.
CATGCTCAGTCCCCTCCCACTCCCCCACCGTAACACTAACTCACTTGAATTTTCTTTCACCATCACAATCATTTCCCGCACACCTCAACATCATCGCGCAC
>NW_025214939.1:40140-50219 GCF_004010195.1 Chiloscyllium plagiosum
TAATGCTCACTCCCGCAAACAGTCCCCCACTCTCATTGTCTCTCACTAGTACACTTCTTACCAGTCAAGCTCACTGTGCCACAAACACTCCACCATCGTGCTTCCTCGCCCACACATTCCCCCACCGTTATCCTCAACAACTCGCACTCCCGCACTGTCACGCTCACTCCCCCGCACATTCCCATAATGCCACACTCATTTGGCCGCATGAACCAATGCCATTTTGCTTCCTCACCAACATTGCCTCACCTTCACGATCACTCCCCCACACACTCGACCACGGTCATGCACAATTCCCCGCACACTCCCTACCATCTCGTGCACTACTGGACACCCCCCTGACATCGCACTCACTCCCCCAGACAATGCCCTACCGTTGCACTGAATCCCCAGCACGATCCCGACCGTGCAACGCACTCCCTGCACACTCTCCGACCATCATACGCACTCTCTGCGCATTCCACTACCGTCATGCTCATCCCCTGCACAATCTCCAACCATCACACTCACGCCCTGCACACCACACTGCATCATTCCCCTGAACACTTGCCCACCGTCAACCTCACACCCCAATGTAGCACTCTCTCCCCGATGGTCATGCTCACTCACCACGCACATTTCTTCTGTCCTGCTCTCCATAGCGCATTCCTCAAGAGTCAGCCTCAATGCACTGCAAACACCCAAACGTCATGCTTACTTGCCCGTGCACAACCCGACCGCTACATTCAGACTCCTGCATACTCTACAATTTTCACAATCACCAATGCACACACCCTCACCATCATTCTCACTCCTGCACACACACACCCTCGTCTTCGTGTTCACTCTCTCACAAACTCCACCAGCGTCAGGCTTCATAACCTGCATAATTTCCAACCTTCTCTCTCACTCTCCAGTGCACATCGTCCCCGTCATGCTCACGCCCCGCACAACAGTGCACTGTCATTCTCATTGCCCCATATACTTGCCGACTTCCATGATCATGCCTCCACACACCAGCCCACCATCACACTCATTCCCCACACAATTCACCACCATAATGCTTACTCTCCAACACACTCACCCACTATTATGTCACTTCCTTGCACATCCGCTCCCCGTCAAGCTCACTCCCCTGCATACACCACGCCATCGTGCTTACTCTCCAGCCCACTCCCCCACTAAGACACTGACTGTCGCGCACTTTGCCCAAATATCATTCTCATTCGCCCGGACACATCCCTAGCATCACATTCACACCCCCGTAAAACAGCCCACCATCATGCTCATTAACTGCGCAGTCCCCCACCATAATGCTCACTCACACACAGACCTTTACCATCAAGCTCACTCTCCTGCACATTCCCTAGCTGTCGCACTCACGCTCCCTGCAATATCACACAACATCCCCACTTTCACATCAGTCCCCCGCATATACAACTATCAATATACACAGTCTCACACATCCTCCCCTAACGCCCCACTCATTCCTGGACAGTCTTCACCGTCACGCTCAGTCCAGAGCGTACCTGCCGACCGGCATGCTCACACTTAATCTACACACTTAATCTCCCGACACACTCCCAACCATAACGCTCACTCTCCCACACACTTCCCACAGTTATGCACACTCATGTACAATCCACCACTGTCATACTCACTCAACCATGGATATGGACTCACTCCCCTGCACACTACCCCGCCATTATGCAACCCCCCACAATTCCCCACTGTCACGCTCATTTCCACACACACTCGACCACCGCCATATTCACCCCCTTGCACACTAAACCACCGTTACACTCATTCACCCACACACTCCAGGAACAGTATGCTCAATCTCGCACATGCGCCACCAATGTCACGCTCACTTCCCATACACTCCACCTTCATCACACTCACTAATCTGAACTTTCACCCACCGTCATGCTCATTCTTCCTCACGCTGCCAACCATCACAATCAATCCCCCTGCACACTCCCCTAATGTCACACTTACTCCCAACCATTACGTTCACTCCCGCACCCACTTCCCAGCAGTTATGCTCTCTGTGCATTCTTCCCTCCCGTCACGCTCACTCCCCAGTACACCACCCCACAGTTATGCAACAATCGCGCACACTCCACCAAAGTCGTCGTCATTGCGCTGCACTCTCCACCTCAATCATGCTCCCCCACACACTCAACAACTGTCACGAATACTCCCCCACACGCTCCACACCGTCACATTCACGACCCTCACACACCCCGACCGTCACGCTCCCTGCCTCGAACACAATCCCACCGTCAAGCTCACTGCCCCCAACGCATCTCCACCATCAAGCTCACTTCCCTGCACACACGTCCAATGTCAGGCACACTTCCCTGTGCCTGGCACCTCCAGCACTCTCACTCCCCACTCGGTACACCATCGTCATACACACTCCACCACACGCATCCCCACTTTCATTCTCACTCCACCCCGCACTGCCCCATTCTCACATTCACGTCTGTGCACACTCCCCCATTGTACCCACACTCCCTTGCACGTTACCCCACGGCTCAATCCCTAATACACGTCCCAGCCATGGCGCTCACTCACCATCACACTCCCCAACCATCGTAATCACTCCCACTCACAATGTTCCACTGTCACGCTCACTCCATTTCGCACTCTCCCACCATCATGCACAATCCCTCGCACACATCTCACAGTCATGCTAACTTCCCGAAGCACTACGCACGGTCACGGTCATTCCCTTACACACTCCCCCATTCTCACGCTGACACCACAGTACATTCCACCATCATCATGCTCACGTCCATTGGGAGATTTGTAGTAAGCAGAAATCTTATCACATATTAAAACCTGGAATCCAGTTTAGTTTTCGTAGTAGTGTTTGTTTTACGTTCCCAGGCTCAGTGATGTGGCTGAACTTGTAGATGTACTCGCATCTTATAAGGAATAAATTCCCAGCATGACAATATCCTTGTTTGACAAGAATCTATTGTAATACTGACATGACTTATCAACTATCAACTAGCACTGTTCAGACAGCTACGTGACTGGGGAAGTGACCATTCCAAATGCCACTATACTCCATTTTTAAATGATTGCAAACGATATATTCACTCAAATCTGTGTAACTCAGTCAGAGTGACTTTTGACCATCATTGTCGACTTATCTCTCCCCATGAGCTCATGAATGAACAATCAGTAACTCAAGGTTTGTGTGGGGCTATTACGAGTGAGTCGCTCACTGCATAATTTATTTCATCCCCAACACTCTCGTGCACACTGTCCCATGGTCACACTCCCTCCCTGAGACAAACCCCCACCGTCATATGCACTGCCTGTCACACTCCCCCACTGTCAAGTTTACTCCCTCGCACACGCCACCACTGTCATGCTCACTCCGCAGAACACAACACCACTGTCGTGACCACTCCCACACACACTACCCCAACATCACGCTCACTTCCTGCCAAACCCTCCCCGCCAGGCTCACTCCCCCGCACACTCCTCTAACACAATGTGAACACCCACAGAAACACTCCAAGCGACACGCTGACTCTCCCACCTACTCCCTGATTAACATGGTAATTCGCCCAAAGACTCTCTGAGTGTCACACTCGCCCCCACGCACACTCCACCACCATCACACTAACTCTTCCACTTACATCCCCACTGTCACACACACTCCACAGCGCAAAATCCCATTGTCATACACACTCTCCCACACACTCAACCAATCATGCTCATCCCCTGCGCTCTCGACTATCATCATGCTCACAACCCTATACACTCCACCACCCTCACGCTGACACCCCTGCACACTGGACCACCATCGTAATCACACTCCCACCCAAACACACACTCTCCAACCGTCATGCTCACTCACGCGCAAACAGGACCAAATCTCGCTCTCTACCACGGGTACACTGTCACTGTTATGCTCACTCCACCCATATGCCCCCACATCATGTAAACCTCACCACACATTCCCCCACCGCATTTCTCACTATCCCATAGACACTCTCACCATCTCGTTCATACACCCGCACCCTCGACAACCATCACACACACTCCCCAGCACACACCTGCTCTGTCACACACACCCCCCGACACACTCCTGCAGCTTCCTGTATAATCCACTCCACGCTGTCCCAACGTCACGCTCACTCCCCTGCCCACTCCCCCAATATTATGCTCACTCCCTTGCACATTGTTCCGCCATCAGACTCAACTCCCTTCCGTCAATTTCACTCCAGTGCACAGTCCCTCACCATCACACACACTTCCCCACAAACTCCACCATGGTCACGCTTATTCCACTGCACACTCCACCTTCATCATGCTCACGCCCCCACACAATCCTCAACATGGGTGCCATTCCACGGTCTCCCTCACTGTCACGCTCACTCTCATGCACACTCCGCTACCTGCACACTCAATCTCCCACATACAACCCCACCATTACGATCAATCTCCTGCACTTTCGAAGGAGTTATGTAACACAGAGATCCTCCAGGAGATTGCAATATAGTGGAATTCAAAGAGATTATTCATTTTTCATGTGACCATAAAGCATACCCGAGTATCAGAAAAAAAGCCAATTACATGAGTTTGAGAGGAGAACCGACCAAAACAGGGGAAATAGACTGAAATGTCAGGCTGTAAATGGACGGTGGAAAACAATTAGAGTGATAGAGTGATAGAGATGTACAGCAGAGAAACAGACCCCTCAGTCCAATTCATTCACGCCAACCAGGTATCATAACCATTCTAGTTCCATTTACCGGCACTTATCCCACTAAACCCTTCCTATTCATATACCCATCCAGATACCTTTTCAATGCAGTAATTTTACTCGCCTCCACCATTCCTCTGGCAGTTGATTCCGTACACACATCACCCTTGGCGTGAAACTGTTGCCTCTTAGGTCTCTTTCGAATCTTTCACCTCTCCGCCCTGAACTTATGCCTTCTAGTTCTGGACTCACCATCCCAGGGAAATGATCTGACTTTATAAATCTCTATTTGGTCACCCCTCAGCCTCTGACACTCTAGGGAAAACAACCCCAGCCTATTCAGCCTCTCCTTGTAGCTCAAATCCTCCAATCCTGGCAACATCCTTGTAAATCTTTTCACAACCCTTTGAAGTTTCACACCATTCTTCCGATTTGAATGAGACCAGAGTTGCACGCAACATTCCAACAGTGGCCTCACCAATGTCCTGTACAACCGCAAGATGACCTCCCAACGTTTTTACTCGGTACTCTGACCAATAAAGGAAAGCATACCAAACGCCTTCTTCACTATCCTATCTACCTGCGACCGCTGATTCCCTCATACATTCCTCCACAGTCATGCTGACACCACCGCACATTCCACCACCATTATGCTCACTACGCACACATTTATCTAAATTACATTCACACATTTATCTAAATTAAACTCCATCTGCCATTCCTCACTCCATTGACTCATCTGATAAAGAGAAGACAGCGAGGTCTGCAGATGCTGGAGATCAGAGTGGAGAGTGCGTTTGCTGGAAAAGCAAGCAGGTCAGGCAGCATCCGAGGAGCAGGAAAAACGATATTTCTGGCTCGATCCCTTCACCAGGAATGAAGCTGGGAGCCTCGGGGGTGGAGAGATAAGTGGGAGGGGGGTGGGGTTGGGGTGAATATTAGATTAGATTAGATTACTTACAGTGTGGAAACAGGCCCTTCGGCCCAACAAGTCCACACCGATCCGCCGAAGCGCACCCACCCAGACCCATTCCCCTACACCTAACACTACGGGCAATTTAGCGTGGCCAATTCACCTAACCTGCACATTTTTGGACTATGGGAGGAAACCGGAGCACCTGGAAGAAACAAACGCAGACATGGGGAGAATGTGCAAACTCCACACAGTCAGTCGCCTGATTCAAGAATTGAACCCAGGTCTCTGGCGCTGTGAGGCAATAGGTGGTTGGAGATGCGGGTAAGAGGGTTAGCTCAGAGAGGAGGGTGGAACAGATAGGTGGGAAGGAAGATTGACAGGTGGGTCCGGTAATAGGGCGGTGCTGAGCTGGAAAGTTGGAACTGGGGGAAGGGGGAAGGGGAAATGAGGAAACTGGTGAAGTCCACATTGATGTCATGGGGTTGAGAGGTCCCAAGTCAGAAGACAAGGCGTTCTTCCTCCAGGTGTCGGGTGGTGAGGGAGTGGCGACGGAGGAGGCCGTGGGCCTACATGCTCTCGGCTGAGTGGGAGGGGGAATTTGAAGTGTTTGGCAACAGGGCGGTGGGTTGATTTTCAGGTGTCCTGGAGATGTTTTGCAAAGCACGCACTGAGAAGGCGATCTGTCTCCTCATCGCCTCTACACTGGGGACACGGGACACCTTCTCGCAGAGCGCTTTAGAGAATACCTCCGGACACCTGCACCAATCAACCCCACCACTCTGTTGTGCAGGATTCGAACCTGTGTAGGCAAGCCCCAAAGGATTTCTAACCCATCGCCTCAACCACTCGACTATAACTACATGCTTACAGAGGTTACAGGGCTAAGGAGGATTGTAAGTACTGTAAGAGGTTTCACAGTTTATGGGTGTAGTGGGGACTGGAGGAAAATACCAAATTAGGGAGAGTTTAAGAATGAAGGATTCTGCAGACAAATTTTGCAGAGTTAATGCAGGATTCTTGACAGTGAGGAGTAACAGAGATATCTTGGGGTCAACGTCCAGAGATACTTCAAATTTGCCAGCCAAGTTGTTAGGGTTGTTACGAAAGCCAATCATGTGTCTGCTTTTGTTTGCAGGGGGCTTGGGTTGAAGAGCCGTGAGGTTATGCTGCAGCTACTTACAGTCTGTGGTTAGACCACAATTGGAATATTGTGTTCTGTTCTAGTTGCCTCATTACAGGAAAAATGTGGAAGTTTTGGAGAGGGTGCAGATGAGATTTATCAGGATTCTGCCTGGATTGGAGGGCAGGTCTAACGAAGAAAGGTTGAGGGAGCCAGGGCTTTTCTGTTTGGAATGAAAAAGGATGAGAAGTGACTTGGTAGAGGTGTACGAGAAGATGAGAGGCATACATAGGGTGGGTGGCCCGAGATTTTTCCCATTGCCAAAATGACTATAACTAGGAGGCAAAATTGTAAGGTAATTGGAGGAAGTTTGAGGGGAGATGTCAGAGGTAGCTTCTTTCCACAGAGTGTGCTAGATGAGTGGAGTGTACTGCTAGTGTGGTTGATAGAATCAGATACATTTAAGTAACTTTTGGATAGGCATATAAATGATAGCAAAATTAATTTTCGACTTTGATGAGGTATCAGTTTACCTCAAATCTCTGGTGCAATGAAGTGCAAAGTAAGATTCTCCACCTAATGTATACTAAACATGCGAGTCACAAAGGAAAACCACAGCTGCGTTTAATAGAAGTAACAACCAGAGTAGGATTTGTATCCACGTGTGAACAATGAATTACCAACCCGTCGCCATAACCTTGGGGCCATTTCCTCGCATAGCAAAGGAGCTCACACGTGACCCTGCCAAGATTACATATCGTGCTAGTAGGGGATGAGAAATTCCTTGAGCGGAATCGAAGCCAGACCATTATGTTTCTGCTTTCAAAGGAATGATAATATCAGCAAAATCCAAGGAATTGACACCATCCTTGGAAGGAATAGCTGTCCTTGATTCATTACGAGGCGGAACTGCCTCAGAATGAACCAGCGAACAAGAAATTCCCGTCACAGTCACACGCATATTTAGTGTTGACTCATAATTTCTTCAGACAGTTTCTCCCTCACGTGAAGAAGTAATTTTGCTGCAACCTCACTCTGCTCATTGCAATGATCGGAAGTGAATTGGATTTATATCATTGGAATGTTTAATATTGTATTCAATTTTGATCCGAATTTATTTCAGCTTAAAGAAAATACTGATGAGAAAAACTGAAAGTTTAACTACAAAGAAAAAGCCAGTTTTGATGCTGAGTGACTTTGGCAGATTTCAGTGGGTATCTAATCAACCCAACATCAGGGCGATTGTCCTCCCACCTTTAAGGCATGAAACTAAAGCAGGAAATCGACCTCCAAGCGACGTGTCACTTCCTATTCATTATGGAATATCTTTCCTTGACAATCTATAAAATCTGCTCAGTTCCATTTATAATGTTTAATGTGGAATATTAATGCAAATCTTTCAAAACTCTGAAATTTTTGCTGACTCTTATTCGGCTGCATACGTTTTTGATATTTCTTTACATTTCAATTTATCCAAATTAGACATTGTTTCCTCGCACCTTCCATCCCCCAGACCCCACTTTTACACTTGTACCCAGCCACAGGCTGTCTCTCTCTCCTGGTGAAACTCACTGCTTCTGTGACTCTAAATGTGCCTTCCCAAATATTTTGGAAACGGATTCTCTGAGTGACAGAAATTCTGCTCCCATCATTTCTTTGTCCTACATCAATGGTTTTGAATACCTGACGTTCAGAAATTTAGTAAATTGAAAGAGTGAATTTACCATCAATTTCTTCCCTCCAAACCTCACATACTCTGGAGAACTTCAATTCGGTTTTCCTTGGTTCAGTTCCAAATAAATAAAATCCCTTCCCCACTAAACACCGTCAGCATCGTCTCTAATGTCTTAGCAGCCCAGTAAACGCTAGCAGTGTCCTCTCTGATAGAATCACAGATTAGCTCCAATGCAGAAAGTACAATTCACCCAATCGAGTCTATTGGGTCACTCTGAAGAGCATCACAACCAGCCCTAGCCCCCGACTCTCTCCCATATATTTCACCTGAAGAAAGAACAGCCCTCTGGCTTGTGATTTCAAATAAACCTACTGGAATAAAACATTGCATCGTGTGACTGCTGAGCTTATCCACGCATGACCCATGGCCAATTCACTTAACTTAGTGATTTCAATCCCTGGACATGACAGGGCAATTTAACATGGTCAATCCACCTTAACTGCAGATCTAAAATTATGGAGCCTCACAGCAATGATATCATAACAGTCAGCACCATCTGCATCATGTTTAATAGCTTTATACACTGGTAACTCAGCCTAGTGAAAGCAGGCTGCGACCATCAACCATAATTCAATGCATCCAAACGCGATTCTGCGATGTACAACCTCATTCGTGCTGCAGGAAATGTTTCTGCACTCCGATCTGAATGGGTTTACCTTGTTTTCTCCTTCAGGTTCCTGCTTTAACCAAACATTTCAGTCAGAAACAAATCGATGAAATGGTTTTCATTCCAACACCGATACAATGTGCAGTTTGCAAAAGTTACGTGTTTGCACTTTCACTGACACACTCTCTCCCCAGGAGCTGCAGTCCTTCCCCAGCTGATTCAGACAGCAGTGTCCTTGCTGTGACATATCCAATCGAGAATGGAAGGCCAGGCATTAATAACCTTCACTGGGGAACAGAGCCACAGGTTTAAAATTTTTACGATGCCCCCAGCGGAGAATTGAGCCCTGTGACAGGCGGTGACACTAACCACAATACTGTGGAGGGCAACAACGTCGAAGGGGGACCTTCAGCCTGTTGTGGCCGCACTTTCCAACACAACTGCTTAACGACCTGAATCAAGTTTTCCATCATTCAGCCCATAGCCTTATATGTCTTGGCATCACAAAGTCTCAACTGAATTTTTTTTCAGGTGTAAAGGGTTTCCGCCTCTCTGATGCTTTGTGCACATCTACTCAAACCTTTTTGCCTTTTCCCGACATCTCTTGGCCCGGTATTCGATCCCTCCATCAACAGGATACACTTTTTCAGTCTATCTGAGCCGTATCCCTGATTGTTTTGTACATCTCAGTCATGTCTTCCCCAATCTCCGCTGCTCGGCGACAAACAGCCCCAGTCTGTCCTCATAACTGAAACTATTCAGCCAAACAATACCCCAGTTAATCTCTCCTGCACTGTTCCCAGTGCGATCACATCCATGCTATAATGTGAATTGTAGAACTCCACACAGTACTCGAGCTAGAGCCAAATAAAGTTTTCTTTTATTCTGTTACTGTATGAAGGCAACGCTGGCTCGGCAGCATATTTTGCTATCTCTAAGTACACAGCCGGCAGCTGAGTCTCAACTATATTGCAGTGAGTCTGGAGTCATATG
>NW_025214939.1:55245-55912 GCF_004010195.1 Chiloscyllium plagiosum
CGTTGATGAGGGATAGTCAGCATGGTTTTGTGAAGGGTAGGTCATGTCTCAAAAACCTTATTGACTTTGTTGAGGTGACCAAACAGGTGGATGTGGGTAAAGCAGATCTTGGTAGTGCAGATGAGCAGAGAGATCACTGTGTCCATGTACATAGATCCTTGAAAGTTGCCAGTTTGATAGGGTTATTAAGAAGGAAGTGTTGAAAAATGTGGTGCTGGAGAAACACAGCAGGCCAGGCAGCATCCGAGGAGCAGGAGAATCGACGTTTCGGGCATAAGTCCTTCTTCAGGAATCCTGAAACATCGGTTCTCCTGCTCCTCGGTTGCTGCCTGGCCTACTGTGCTTTTCGAGTACCATATTTTTCAACTCTGGTCTCCAGCATCTGCAGTCCTCATTTTCTCATCGACGTTTCGGGCATAAGTCCTTCTTCAGGAATCCTGAAACATCGGTTCTCCTGCTCCTCGGTTGCTGCCTGGCCTACTGTGCTTTTCGAGTACCATATTTTTCAACTCTGGTCTCCAGCATCTGCAGTCCTCATTTTCTCCTTGTTAAGACGTCATTCAGCATGTGAGCTTTTATTGGTACAGGGTTTGAGTTTCAGAACCATGAGATAATGCTGCAGTTGTACACAACCCTGGTGCGGCCACATTTGGAGTGTTGCCTATAG
>NW_025214940.1:0-2075 GCF_004010195.1 Chiloscyllium plagiosum
AAAGTTTAAAAAGAACTTGAGGGGCAACTTTTTTCACGCAGAAGGTGATGTGAGTATGGAATGAGCTGCCAGAGGAAGTGGTGGAGGTGGTATAATTACAGCATTTAAAAACCATTGGGATGGGTGTATGAATAGGAAGGGTTTAGAGGGTCATTGGCCATATTTATTTAGAATGTCTGATTAGCATGGATGAGTTAGACTGAATGGTCTGTTTCTGTGCTGTGCATTTGTATGACTCTATGACTGTACATTGATGAGTAGGTCAGATGATTTCCAGAATGCAAAGAATAGAGAATGGTGATGATAACCAGGACAATTAAATAACTGCACATGAGAAAGCTCGCTAGAAATGTTAAAAATGATAGTGAGAGTTTCTAAAGAGGAAAACAGTAAGTAAGCATTAGTATCATGTGGAAGCAGGCTATTCAGCCCTTACCACGTAAATAATGTCCCCTATCCTAACCCAGCATTTCCCATGACTAATCCACATCTTTCAACTGTGGGAGGAAACCCATGCAGACTCAGTGAGAATGTACAAATTCCACACAGTCACCCAAGGCTGGAATTGAACCTGTGACCCTAGCACTGTGAGGCAGCAGTGCTAGCCACTGTGCCACCCTGTTTTAGCAGAGAAACTCACAATATCCCCTCCTCCAGGCCTAGGGAACCACATACACTCCCTGCTGCACACTGCCCCTCATAGTCCTCCAATTCGATGGTGACATCTAGTCAGGGACTGATGACATCTTTGCCCACATAGGGCAGGTTGTCTCATGAGGTTAATGGAATCTGTATAACACGTTTTGTTTTCTTTTCTTCCCTTGTCTGCTGCCATGCTGCCTCATAAGTATGACATGGAGGGTGAAAGGCCAATGCAACTTGATGGACAAGTTGCCTCCATTCTGAAAAATGGGCAGCAAACTCCTCCCAGTCTTTCCAATCATTGCCCCTGACAAAGATGGCGTCCACATGCAAGCCCCACTGTCTGGTGCCCCCAATAAAGATGGCTTGGTTCTCAAGAGGCTGAGAATGAGGAGTTAACAGTAGATAATTAAGAATGATAATGAACAAATATTCTGCTTCTGTCTTCACTCTTTGAGTTGGGATGTCAAGTTGAGGTTGTACAGGATGTTAATGAGGAGAAACTGAGGACTGGAGATGCTAGAGATCAGGCTCGAGAGAGTGGTGCTGGAAACGCACAGCAGGTCAGGCAGCATCCGAGGAGCAGGAAAATCGATATTTCCGGCAGGAGCCCGATGAAGGGCTTTTGCCCGAAATGTCGATTCTCCTGTTCCTTGGATGCTGCCTGACCTGCTGTGCTTTTACAGCAACACACTCTCGACCCAGGATGTTAATGAGGCCTGTTCTGGAGTATTACGTCCAACTCTGTTTGCCCTGTTATGGGAAGGATATTACAATATAAAACTGGAGCGGAAGCAGCACAGAATTAGAGTCTTACAGCATGGAAACCCTTCAGTCAGACCCGTCCATGCCGACCAGATATCCCAACCCAATCTAGTCCCACCTGCCAGCACCCGGCCCATATCCCTCCAAACCCTTCCTATTCATATACCCATCCAAATGCTTCTTAAATGTTGCAATTGTACCAGCCTCCACCACATCCTGTGGCAGCTCATTCCATACACGTACCACCCTCTGCATGAAAATGTTGCCCCTTAGGTCTCTTTTATATCTTTCCCCTCTCACCCTAAACCTATGCCCTCTAGTTCTGGACTCACCCACCCAAGGGAAAAGGCTTTGTCTATTTAACCTATCCATGCCCCTCATACTTTTGTAAACCTCTATAAGGTCACCCCTCAGCGTCCGACACTCCAGGGAAAACAGCCCCAGCCTGTTCAGCCTCTCCCTATAGCTCAAATCCTCCAACTCTGGCAACATCCTTGTAAATCTTTTCTGAACCCTTTCAAGTTTCACAACATCTTCCCGATAGGAAGGAGACCAGAATTGCATGCAATATTCCAACAGTGGCCTAACTAATGTCCTGTACAGCCGCAACATGACCTCCCAACTCCTGTACTCAATACTCTGACCAATAAAAGTAAGCATACCAAATG
>NW_025214940.1:6687-11293 GCF_004010195.1 Chiloscyllium plagiosum
CGTGTATGGAATGAGCTGCCAGAGGAAGTGGTGGAGGCTGGTACAATTGCAACATTTAAAAGGCATCTGGATGGGTAATGAACAGGAAGGGTTTGGAGAGATGTGGACAAATGCTGGCAAATGGGACTTTGATTTTCCTGCTCCTCGGATGCTGCCTGACCTGCTGTGCTTTTCCAGCACCACTCTGATCTAAACTCTGGTTTCCAGCGTCTTCAGTCCTCACTTTTGCCAGGTGGGGATATCTGGTTGGCATGGACAGGTTGGGCCAAAGGGTCTGAAACAGTGCTGTACGGCTCTATGACTCTCTGGCTGCGCTGTGGACCTGACCAAACCTCCCTCAAAATATATTGAAAAGGTAGTGTCGACCAGAATTATCTAATCTAATCTAAGAATGTTTATTTTAAATTTTAAAAGTATGTATAAGACGTTGAGTTGCAGGTGTAATTTGATTGGTCAAGCTCCCCAGCTTGAAGCAAATCCCACTTTATTCCGACACAATGGTTAAAAGAAACAAAAGGAAAAGGAAATTGGAATAACGTTACTCGATTGAAAAACTGAACAGAATAATACATTATTTAACTACTAAGCAGGAACTGTTCCTTGTAGTAACACCCCACGGACACATCCTTGACAAAGGCAGATTCAGAAAAACAGAGTGTATCACGGGCAATTCTCCAATCCAGGAGGGAAAAATAATCGAGAGGAAACTCTGAGAGAGACAGAGAGGGGATTATCAGGGAGAGATGTCATGGGGCTTCCAAATCCAGCTTCAAGACCCCAGCAACACGGCTGAAAAGCCAAAACTAAAAATCCTGGCTCTGTCAGAGCTGAGGCTATCGTTCCAACTTCAACTAAAAACCTTCACAAACTGTTTATTGGGGTCGAATAGAGAGCTGGCAACCTCTGTCTTCAAAAAAACCAAACCAGGACAAAACACATCTCTCAAAGCCATAGGATCATCAGAGACACAGCCCTTTCAGCTCCCTCTCTGTTGCGCCTGACACATCGAAACCCTGGAGCATTGAGCTGCCCCTCCCTCCACCAGGTTCCCACTGTAATCCCTAATCCTGCTTCCACTTGCCTTCCAGCCTATGCATTAAAATTAATAGGCTTCAGTCAGCTCAGCCCTCTGTGCTCATTAACCTGGCCCTTTCCCTTTTGCTCCAACTGAACTTGCTTGATTTTGCCCCTCAGTTGTTCCACTCGCTGACCTCCTGCTCTGGTTCCCTCCCCACTGTCACACTTGTTTAAGTGACTCGAGCAAACCTCCCTGCCTCTGTCCCTCCCGGCTGTTCTGGAAGAGATCCTAATGATCCAGGTGTCTGGATCTCTTCCCTCCTACCCCAGCTCTCTAGCCTTACCCTGTTAGCTTCCTGTTTCAGAAGCACAGGGAGACGACAGCACCAGGAGGGACGATTTTAATATCCTCCCTTTAAGTTCCATTTGCAAGACTTCATCACCCTTCCTGCTGGTGTCGTTGGTACCAGTGTGGACTCTGAGCTCTGAGTGCTCAAAATATCCTGCGCCTGCTCAGAGACATCCTTGACCCAGGGCACAGGGAGGCCATGCACTCACTCGTGGCCAGGGTCATGCCTGTCTGTGTCCCTGACTAGGGAGCCCCCTAGCATTCTGCTGCTCCCCCACACTCCGACCCTCCCTGCTACACACCAGTGCCAGGTGTGGTGCCCCTGATCCCACTGCTACTGTGCCCCGAGACGGCATGCCCTCTGATAGTATCCAAAATGGGAGACCCCGTCTGTGAGGGGAATGGCCACAGGGTATTCCTGCCTTCACTTACATATCTTCTGACTCATCCCTGTCTACGGAGCCCTTACTGGTGGCATGACCAACTCACTGAACATGCACATTCCCAGCCCCATGGAGAGTCTATCCACTGCTCCAAGTGCTCCATCTGGGAAATTGGGAATACACTTCCCACATCCTGGGTCAATGTGGAGATTGGAAGGGACTGGTTTCCCACATATTGCAGGAGGAGTTTTCTGCTGGGCCAAAGCATCCTGCCATTTTCAATTGATATAATAATCGCTGAGGTTGGAAGCTGATGAGCTGTTTTTGTCTGTTATTCCCAGTACCTGACAGAATAGATTGGGTTATTCCCCACTGCAGAGACACAAACAATAGAGAATCCCAGAGAGAGAGTGGCAGAGAGATAGCAGAAGATGGATAGAGGGAGAGAGAGAGAGATTGAGAAGGACTGAAAAGAGAGGGGAGGGAGAATGAAAGATAGAGAGGGATGAACCAGGACTTAGATGGTGAGGGAATTGGAGAGGGAAAATGAGAGAGATGGAGAGGGACTGAAAGAGGGAGAGAGAGGGAGAAGGAGAGTGTCGGTACGTCAGATAGAAAGAATGAAAAGTAAAGAGAGATCTGATCAGACATTCAGAGGCAGGTCACCAAACGGAAGAGGAAATTTGCAGAGACTGGAGGAGTTGTGACAGAGACATAATCAGATTGTCTGCGATACAGTGACGCTGAGATTCAGTTTGAGTGAAGAATCTGATTTTGTGGCGAACTGACTGGTCTAAAACCAGTATCAAGTTCACTGTAATTCTATTGACCTGTCGCTGAGAGACAGGAAGTTGTTGGGGGGGTGGAGGAGAGAGCATGCAGTCAGATTTGGAAACTATGAGATATTGCCCCAGGTTTTGGTCACCCTGAAAATACCTGATAAAAACCATTACTCTCTGATTCTTATCGTTGTGTCTCCAAGATAAGACTGTCAGTTTTAGTTTGGAGCTGTGCCTTTGCTCACAAGCCCGGTATGTGATATTATTTTGAATGTTTTTTTTGTGGAAGTTCTCTACAGCATCACCCCCATCTACTGTCCTTCAACCAATCCATGCTGACGTTTCAGAATGAACTATTAATTCAGAGTAATTGTGTTTAAGCATTTCCCCGTCACCAAAGTTAAACAGAAATTGCTGGAAAAGCTCAGCAGGTCGGGGAGCATCTGTGAAAGAGAGAAAGCAGAGTTAACATTTCGCACCCTCTTTCAGAACTCTGGGGGTCAGTGGACCCAAAACGTTAACTCTGCTTTCTCTCGCTCCGAGCCGCTGCCAGACCTGCTGAGCTTTTCCAGCAATTTCCGTGTTTGTTTCTGATTTGCAGCATCCACGGTCCTTTCAGATCTGACCACAGTGAAACGAACTGGTCTGTAAAGTTTGGGTGGATCTTAAAAGCTGCTTGTGAGCTAAGGTTTAATGCTTGCAATTCTCCAGTCCTATAGAACCACCCGCTCCCTTCCTCCAAAGTCCAGGCCCAATCCCAAATGCCTCATCCACTTTACCGACTGCCACAAAGAAATCCTCCAGGTCAATTTTAAAACCATCTCATGATCCAGTCTTCACCAAACCCTGGTCAGGAGGGATGACTAACTCATGAGAAAAGGCAGGGGGAAAGTCTGCATTGTACAGCACGTCCATACCCAATGCTTGGGCACTCTTGATGTGCAAGGGTAGTATCCCTACTTCTGGACTTGAAGCCAGGTTTAGGGTCCCACCGGTACCAGAGATGTGTCTTTACATCTCAGAACAGGCTGATGTAAAAATACCTCTCTCTGAATCCATTGACAACATAGCACAATCATCTGCTTTGTGTTAGTGTGTACAACTGTATCCCAGTGAGAGTCTGTGTGTGTGTGGGACTGTACCCCAGTGAGAGTCAGTGTGTGTGTGGGACTGTACCCCAGTGAGAGTCAGTGTGTGTATGTGGGACTGTACCCCAGTGAGAGTCAGTGTGTATGTGTGTGGGACTGTATTCCAGTGAGAGTCAGTGTGTGTGTGTGTGGGACTGTACTCCAGTGAGAGTCAGTGTGTGGGACTGTACCCCATTGAGATTCAGTGTGTGTATGTGGGACTGTACCCCAGTGAGAGTCAGTGTGTGTATGTGTGTGTGTGAGAGAGAGAGAGACTGTACCCCAGTGACAGTGTATGTGTGTTGGACTGTACCCCAGACAGATTCAGTGTGTGTGGGACTGTACCCCAGTGACAGTCAGTGTGTGTGTGTGCGTGGGGGACTGTACCCCAGTGAGAGTCAGTGTGTGTGTGTGTGTAGGAGTTTGGCAGATGGGGATGTATCCATAGTGACCTCTGTAGGTAATGGCTGACTGTTCTGGTTAACGTGGAGATTGAGACAATTCTGCGTGGAATGCACCCCTCATGGTTCTAACCTTTCGCGAGGGTTTTGATGATAATGCCAAATGATTGGCTCTCATTTGTGTGAAGGTTTTTGTCAGACTGAATTGTTCGCATCTCAGATAATCGTTTAATTAAAGCTCATTTTGGTTGTTTTTCTCGATGTGATGAAATGCAGCACCCCCACACTTTCATTAGTCATTTCTGATTGTCTATATTCTCCAATTCATTGATTCTCTCTGATGGAGATAAACCTGCATTCATATAGCACCTTTCAAATGAACCGAATGTGCTAAAAACACAATTTGTCACCCAGCACCCATTGCTCAGGACTGCAGGCACACAATCCAAAGCTTAGATAAAATGTTGGACTGTCAGGAACATCTTTAAGGAGAAGAGGGAGAGACAGAGAGAGAGAGGGAGAGAGAGAGAGAGAGAGAGAGAGAGAGAGA
>NW_025214940.1:12628-34429 GCF_004010195.1 Chiloscyllium plagiosum
AGGGAGGGTGGTGTAGGGGCTGGAGGGGGTTACAGAGATAGGGAGGGGGTGTAGGGGCTGGAGGTGGTACAGAGATAGGGAGGGGGTGTAGGGGCCGGAGGGGGTTACAGAGGTAAGGAGGGGTGTAGGGACTGGCGCTCCCTCAGCACTGACCCTCTGACAGTGTCCGCTCCCCCACCACTGACCCACTGATAATGCCCACTCCCTCAGCACTGATTCTCTGACAGTGCCCACTCCCTCAGCACTGACCCTCTGTCAGTGCCCACTCCCTCAGCACTGACCCACTGACAGTGCCCGCTCCCTCAGCACTGACCCTCCGACAGTGCCCACTCCCTTAGCAGTGACCCTCTGACAGTGCCCACTCCCTTAGTACTGACCCACTGACAGTGCCCGCTCCCTCAGCACTGACCCTCCGACAGTGCCCACTCCCTTAGCAGTGTCCCTCTGACAGTGCCCACTCCCTTAGCAGTGACCCTCTGACAGTGTCTGCTCCCTCAGCACTGACCCTCTGATACTGTCTATCCCTCAGCGCTCACCATCAGATAGTGCCCACTCCCTCGGCACTGACCCTCCGACAGTACCTGCTTCCTCAGCACTGACCCTCTGACAGTGCCCGCTCCCTCAGCACTGACCCACTGATAGTGCCCGCTCCCTCAGCCCTGACCCTCCGACAGTGTCAGCTCCCTCAGCACTGACCCTCCGACAGTGCCCACTCCCTCAGCACTGACCCTCTGATCGTGTCTGCTCCCTCAGCGCTGACCATCAGACAGTGCCCACTCCCTCAGCACTGACCCACCAACAGTGCCTGCTTCCTCAGCACTGACCCTCCGACAGTGTCTGCTCCCTCAACACTGACCCACTGACAGTGCCCACTCCCTCATCACTGACTCACTGACAGTGCCCACTCCCTCATCACTGACCCTCCGACAGTGCCTACATCCTCAGCACTGACCCTCTGACAGTGCCCACTCCCTCAGCACTGACCCTCTGACAGTGCGGCACTCCCTCAGCACTGACCCTCCGACAGTGCCCACTCCCTCAGCACTGACCCTCCGACTGTGCCCACTCTCCCAGTGCTGTATTTCTGACGGCCGTAGAGTGGGGTTTGAACCCAGATATTTCTGACTCTGAGGGACTGACTCCTGAACACTGGGGGTGGGGGCAGATTTCAGGGCCGCACCCACAGCTGATCCCCTCTCCTCTCCAATCTTCAGAAGAGTTCTGCTCTGTGTTTGTCGCTAATGAGTTGAAGGAGTTGACACTAATGACGAGGCTAATCCTTGCCTGTGGCCACAATTAACATTTCCGAAATGATGGTAGTTACTCTCTGAACCTGATTAAAGCTGAGCTCTCCTGCACTGGCGATATCGCAGGCTGAACTGGACAGACGCAGGGATTTGAACACCTTACCCCCCGGACAAGGCCAGTCCTGAAGTGCAGGCTGGAACCCCATTGACACCCTCTCTCCCACAATCTCTGACTTATGCAGGACCCTCACTGTCATTAAGTGTGGGGTCTGCCGTCCAGGGGAGCTGACTGCATTCCTCTACAAAGCCATTCCTCAAGGTGTGTGTCCAATTCAACCTCTTGTTTCCCCAAAACACAGTGAATGTCCTGCCCACCTCCCACCCCCCCCCCCCCCCCCCGCCACTAACTCCCACTGACATCATCTGAGTCCGTATGGATAAAAAATAGAGAAAATGTGAATGTAATACCATCTAACCATTGCCCCCTGGACATTAAACGGTCTTACCGTCACAGACTTCCCCACTATCAACATCCTGGGGCTTACCATTGAGCAGAAACTCAACTGGACTCACCACAGAAACTCAGCAGCTACAAGAGCAGGTCAGCAGTTAAGAATTGTGCAGTGAGTAACTCACCTCCTGATTCCCCAAAGGCAGTCCATCATGTCAGAGACATTCACTGGGGTACAGTCCCACATACACACACACACTGACTCTCACTGGGGTACAATCCCACACACACACACACTGACTCTCACTGGGATGCAGTCACACACACACAAACACACACACACAGACTCACACTGGGGTACAGTCCCACACACACGCACACTGACTCTCACTGGAGTACAGTCCCACACACGCACACACTGACTCTCACTGTTACAGTCATTCACACACACACACACACTCTCACTGGGGTACAGTCCCACACACGCACACACTGACTCTCACTGGGGAACAGTCCCACACACACACACACTGACTCTCACAGAGGTACAGTCCCACACACACACACTGACTCTCACTGGGGTACAGTCCCACACACACACGCTGACTCTCACTGGGGGACAGGCCCACACACACACACACACACACTGACTCTCACTGGGGTTCAGTCACACACAGACACACACTGACTCTCACTGGGGTACAGTCCCACACACACACATTGACTCTCACTGGGGTACAGTCCGACACACACAAACACTGGCTCTCACTGGGGTACAGTCCCACACACACACACACTAACTCTCACAGGGGTACAGTCCCACACACACACACACACTGACTCTCACTGGGGTACAGTCCCACACACACAGACTCTCACTGGGGTACAGTCCCACACACACACAGACTCTCACTGGGGTACAGTCCCACACACATACACACTGACTCTCACTGGGGTACAGTCAAACACACACTGACTCTCACTGGGGTACAGTCCCACACACATACACACTGCCTCTCACTGGGGGACAGTCCCACACACACACACACACTGACTCTCACTGGGGTACAGTCCCACACAAACACACTGACTCTCACTGGGGTACAGTCCCACACATACAGACTCTGACTGGGGTACAGTCCCACACAAACACACTGACTCTCACTGGGGTTCAGTCACACACACACACACTGACTCTCACTGGGGCACAGTCCTCACACACACCCACTGACTCTCACTGGGGTACAGTCCCACACACAGACACTGACTCGCACTGGGGTACAGTCCCACACACACACTGACTCGTACTGGGGTACAGTCCCACACACACACACTGACTCTCACTGGGGTACAGTCCCACACACACACTGACTCTCACTGGGGTACAGTCACAAACACACTGACTCTCACCGGGGTACAGTCCCACACACACACACGGACTCTCACTGGTGTACAGTCACACACACACACACACTGACTCTCACCGGGGTACCGTCCCACACACACACACTGAGTCTCACTGGGGTATAGTCCCACACAGACTCTCACTGGGGCACAGTCCCACACAAACACACTGACTCTCACTGGAGTACAGTCAAACACACACACTGACTCTGACTGGGGTACAGTCCCACACACACACACTGACTCTCACTGGGGTACAGTCGCACGCACTGACTCTCACTGGGATGCAGTCCCACACACACACACGCACTGACTCTCACTGGGGGACAGTCCCATGTGGAATGTTTGATATCATGTTGGGGAAAGAGAAGGAGAATGAATCCACGAGAAGCTCGGTACTGACGGACTTGGAGCAGGTATCCCGATGTCAGTACGGAAAGGTGAGGGACATGGGGGGAGGTATTGATGTGTGTTGTGTTAATGAATTTTGAGGCAAATAGACTGAACGTTTCCTGGAGTTTGCGAATGGTTGAAAGTTTCTAACAGCGTGCAGTCCCTTTTTCTTGAATCGAAGTCTGATGACACTTTTCCAGACTGTCTTTGGAGTGACGCACAGTCAGTGTGAGTTTTCTGAAGGAGCCTTTCAGGGTAACTGAGTGAGATGCCAGCCTCCCCATGCCGTCACATCAGGATGAGGACTCTTCATCTGAACTTCTCATACTTCAGTCTTGTAATTCTTTCCCCTCGTAATGTGACCTGAAGAATTTGTACCGAGGTACCTTTGTACCTCAGCTGGCAACTGGTAAACTTTTCACTGACCTACTTTGAGAATAATAAAACAACTTCTAATTCCAGGATGGGAAAGGGATACATGTCAATGTTCCTGCAAAAGGCCATGTGGGGACAGAATTTCGCTCTCCCCCAATCACTGGCCTCCTGAAATATGTGTGTGTCTGTCTGTGTGTGTGTGTCTGTGTGTGTGTGTGTCTGTTTGCGTGTGTGTGTGTGTGAGTGCATGTGAGTCTGTGTGTGTGCATATGGGTGTGTGTTTGAGTGTGTGTGTGGTTGTGTCTGTGTGAGTAAATGTGCGTCTGTGTGTGCGTGTGAGTGTGTGTGTGCATGTCTGTGAGTGTCTGTGTGTGTGAGAGTGTGCATGTGTCTGTGTGTGTGCATGTGCGTGTGAGTATGTGGGTGTGTGTGTGTCTTTGTGTACATGAGTGTGTCTCTGTGTGTGTTTGTCTATGTGTGAGTGTGCGTGCATCTGTGTGTGTGCATGTGTGTGTGCGTGTGAGTGTGTGGGTATCTGTGTGTGAGGATGCATGCCTGTGGGTGTGGATGGATGTGTGTGTGTGTATGTGTGTATTATGATGCTCCTGCAGTTGAATAGCTGTTTTTGCAGCTATTTTCTGGCCTGACCAGAGGACCAGGACAGGGTACCCCAATGAATAGAGTTGGTGGTGCTGATAGTGGGCACCGTGAAAGGGGGAAGGGGAGATTGGAACAAATTGGCACTGAGAGGGTTAACTGACAGCTGGGAAAGGGGTGAGAGGGACTCAGTGAGAAGGAATGATTTCCCAGATAAACAGCGGTGTCTGTGGGAGCTGTGAATGAAACACAGGAGCTTTATTCAGAAGAAAGATAGTGAAGTCTCTGCAGTCTGACCCCAATCAGGCAGTATTGTCGTAGTGAAAGCACTACTGTGAGAGTAGGCCATCCAACATACTGCAAACAGCTGCCTAACCCCCAGGGTTACTGATGCATTCACAGACTGGCTGCATGATGCAAGCGCACAGCAGGATCCCAGAGGCATTGTTCAAGAGGAGAGGATGTGCCAGGAGTGGGGCGGGGAGGGCAGGAGACAGCTGCTTTAAGCTTTGGGGAGCTGGCTGGGTACTCCCTTTCTGCAGGATGTTTCGGGGAGCTGCTCTCCCACCGTCAGAGCCCACCGTGGGCTATTTCGGAAGAATTTGCAAGTTACGTTTCAAAAGTAGCTTTCTCATCCTGGAGTGAAACAAGGCAGCCCCGTCCTGTGTCAAACTGCCTCCCCAGAACCAACCCAGAAGCTGTTACTGGGCAGATTCTTACTTTTTAATAGAAAGACACCTGGTGATGGTTTGGATCAAAAGAAAATCTCAAATAGTGTTTCTCCCAAAAGCATACATGGCCTTGTGGAGCCAATAAGGGAGCACCACACCGTTTCATTGTTCCTTTGAGCGATAAAGCCTAGCCCCTTGATAATCCACACTTCCATTTCTCAATTTTGTTTTCAAAGCATGTACGTCCTTATCCCAACTTAAATCCACCTGGTTCACTCAGCAGGAAGAGAAACCGCTGTCCTTATCTGGTTCGGCCTCCAATGGAACTCCAGACTAGGAGCAAGATGGTTTATTCTGGTGATGTGGCCTGGGAAATCAGGAATGGGTAGCTAATGGAACCCCAGTCCCATGAAAGAAAAGAGAAAAAAAATGATTCTTCAAATCTGTCTCTCTATTCGCAGCACTGTGGCTCAGTGGTTAGCACTGCTGCCTCACAGCACCAGGGACTCAAGTTCGATTCCAGCCTCGGGCAACTGAATGTGCGGAGTTTGCACATCTTCCCCCTGTCTGCATGTGGGTTTCCTCCCACAATCCAAAGATGTGCAGGTGAAACTTTGATGGATGTGGAAGGCTCCTTTAGGGCCTTGGATAGAGGTGAGGGAGGAGGTGTGGCAGGGGACGGTGCCAGGATGGGAGGGTGGGTTGTAGGGGGGGCGTGGACCTGACCAGGTAGTCACGGAGGGAACGATCTTTGCGGAAGGCGGAAAGGGGTGGGGAGGGAACTATATCCCTGGTGGTGGGGTCTGTTTGGAGGTGGCGGAAATGTCGGCAGATGATTTGGTTTATGCGAAGGTTGGTAGGGTGGAAGGTGAGCACCAGGGGCGTTCTGTCCTTGTGGCGGTTGGAGGGGTTGGGTCTGAGGGCGGAGGTCGGGATGTGGATGAGATGCGTTGGAGGGCATCTTTAACCCGAGAGCATCCCACCCAGATCCTTTCCCGACCCAGATCCATTCCTGACCCTATCCTATCCCTCTAACCCTGCATTTCCTGTGGCTAACTCACCTAGCCTGTACATCCCTGGATACTATGGGCAATTTAGCATGGCTAATCCATCTAACCTGCATATCTTTGGATTGTGGGAGAAACTGGAGCACCTTGAGGAAACCAACACAGACACAGGAAGAACGTGCAAACTTCACATGGATAGTTGCCCGGGATGGCATCAAACCTGGGTCCTTGGTGCTGTGAGGCTGCAGTGCTAACCACTGAGCCACTGTGCAACCTTAATCCTGTTTATTTGCTTGCAGAATAAGATTCCCAAGGCCCAGACCAGGAGAGGGGTTTCAGATCTGCGAATCCTAATCCTATATGAAGAGCAGGCCATAGACCTGGTACAGGAAGGCCATGACTGTTCCTTCACTGATGGGGAGACAGGAGTATCACAAGAAGCCTGATGTCTTTTGTTGTAAGATATACAAGAAGTGCCAGGCATTGGCCAGACTGTGCTTCTTCACCAACTAATTCTTTATCTACTCCACTCCAGGTATTTGCAGCCACCAGGAAAGGAAGAAGCACAAAAGACCTTCTTAGCAGCAGTAGCATCATTATCTCCAAGAATGATGTTCTAACACCTCAAAGTAGGCACCAACACAATGTTTACCTTCTCTATCCATCAACATATGGACATTCACTTCAGTGGATCCACTGGAGTAGGCTTGAGGCATTATCTATGGAGCACATCACTAATACAGGTCCATAACTGGTGGAAGTAGCAACACCTAAGATCTCTGACACTCTGCAGGAGACAAGACAACCTGCTGAGCCCAGTGATAGGAAGGGAAATATCAGGCAGTGATGCCAAAGGCTCTCATTAAACTGAAGCAAAGGAAGCCCATCAAGTTCTGTCAACTGTTATGCTTCTGGCATGCGGGTGCTTGGCTACCTCCATGGAAAGAGTGGTGGTTTCCTTCAAAAGCCAGGTGCAGCATCACTCAACTGCTGCCGGATTTATGTTTAAACCTGGAACTAATTTATATACCTATGTGTGCTCAGCATCATTAGCAAAGTGAGAGAGGGATGACGCATCTCAAACTCATTCTAGGTGCCCTTTCATCTCAAGGAGACAAGGAAATGCCAACAGGCTGTAATGCAAATGTAACCAGTTGCCCCTTGCACCTGCACAAAAACCTGAAAAGCTGATTGTCCTGGCTACCTGACTCACCTCATCCAAATGAAAGTGTATAACTTCGTGAACTTTAATGAAAAATAAACAGTTACTTTGCAGATACATTTATGAGTGGCTAACTACGAAATTCCTCACGAGTCTGCGGCGGCTCCCTGAAACAATCCACTTACATAAAAGTTAGGGTCATTTCTTACCTTCTTGGTGACTGGCATGGGATTGTATCCCAGTTCTTGTGGATACATCGAATCATCCAGCAGCTGACTGATGTAAGATGCAGCATCCCAGGAATCTTGTGATGCCCTCAGCATTGCCTGTCTTTAATTTGCCTCTGGCTGCTTGCTCTGGGAAGTGCTCCTCCATGCTGGATTTCAGCCTATGATTGCTAATGCTTCTGCTTTGGAACTGGTTCCTCCTTAGCTGCAAGTTGAGCAGAAAAATAACATTGCTGGTAGGTATCATTGTGTTGTCAGTTTCAGGCGATCTGTTAAGATAGTAATTTGCAATGTTCCTCACCTGGCCTCCAAATGTTATGATGAGAAGACAGGAAAGTGAAGATAAGTGATTTCAAATCAGATCATTGATTTGTGGAGCAGACTCAATGGTCTGAAGGCCTACTACTGCTGCTATGTCATATGGTTTTAAACGTGGGATTCAGCCCATTGTTCAGCTTTTCTTTCTTTTCAAATCTCTTCCTCTCTATGCCCACCACCAATTTTAATAGCTCCAGTTTCCTTACCCTTTTCATCACAGATAACCAATCCCTCAACACCTGTTTTTGTTAAGAGGAAAGCCTGTGATTTCTGCTTCTTCCCTGAGGTGAGGGAAAAACAGGCCAAACAGCCCTGACTAACACCACCTTCCTCTGCTTTGCTGAACTTCCCATAGAGTCCAGGGATGTGCAGGTTAGGGTGGATTGGCAATGGGAAATTGTCCCGTAGTGTCCAGGGATGTGCAGGTTAGGATGGATTGGCCATGGGAAATTGTCCCATAGAGTCCAGGGATGTGCAGGTTAGGGTGGATTGGCCATGGGAAATCGTCCCATAGTGTCCAGGGATGTGCAGGTTAGGGTGGATTGGCCAAGGGAAATTGTCCCGTAGTGTCCAGGGATGTGCAGGTTAGGGTGGATTGGCCATGGGAAATTGTCCTGTAGTGTCCAGGGATGTGCAGGTTAGGGTGGATTGGCCAAGGGAAATTGTCCCATAGTGTCCAGGGATGTGCAGGTTAGGTTGGAGTGGTCATGGGAAATTGTCCCATAGTGCCCAGGGATGTGCAGGTTAATGTGGATTGGCCGTGGGAAATTGTCCCGTAGTGTCCAGGGATGTGCAGGTTAGGGTGGATTGGCCAAGGGTAATTGTCCCGTAGTGTCGAGGGATGTGCAGGTTAGGGTGGATTGGCCATGGGAAATTGTCCCACATTGCCCAGGGACGTGCAGGTTAGGGTGGATTGGCCGTGGGAAATTGTCCCGTAGTGTCCACGGATGTGCAGAATAGGGTGGATTGGCCAAGTGAAATTGTCCCATAGTGCCCAGGGAAGTGTAGGTTAGGGTGGATTAGACATGGGAAATTGTCCCACAGTGCCCAGGGATGTGTAGGTTAGGGTGGATCGGCCATGGGATATTGTCCCCTAGTGTCCAGGGATGTGCAGGTTAGAGTGGATTGACCATGGGAAGTTGTCCCATAGTGCCCAGGGATGTGTAGGTTAGGGTGGATTGGCCATGGGAAATTGTCCCATAGTGCCCAGGGATGTGCAGGTTAGGGTGGATTGGCCGTGGGAAATTGTCCCACTGTGACCGGATTTGTAATCAAACTAACATCACTCCCTGCCCTTGCACCCAATCCCTTTGGAGTGATGACTAACATTCCATCTGTCTTTTTAAATTAGTTGAAGTACCTGCTCACTACTTGTTTGTATTTATCCATAGGATGAGGGTGCTGCTGGCTGGATGAATATTTATTGCCCAGCCCTCGCTGTCTGGAGCATGTGGTCGTGACTTATCTTCTTGAACCACTGCAGTCTGTGTAGATACAGAGGGAGTTCCAAGATTATGCTCCCGCATCGTAGAATGTTTTGGGGATAGTTTCTGGAGTTGACCAGAGAGCTGGCTATGCTACACTTAGCATTGAGTAATGAGCTGGGACTAATGAACAATTTCATAATGAAAAGCCTCTCAGTTGATGTGATTAAAATTTACATTCAGTTTGAGGGAGAGAGGAATGGGTCCAAGACTAGATTTTGAAACTTAAATAAAGACAATTACAAAGGCATGAAAACAGCTCGCTAAAGTGAGCTGGCAAATTCAATTAAGGGCCATGTCAATCAGATGCTGTGGCAGACCTTTGAGTGGACATTTCAGAACACATAGAAGAGAATTTCTCATTCCAATGAGAAAGAGACTTTCTAAATGAAGGATCTGCTATCTCTGGTGAGCCAAGAACATTAAAATGAAGCATATCATTGTACAAAGGTTAGTGGCAGTTCAGAGGATTTTTACAAAGTCTGAAAGATTAAGAAGGAGAGTCAAATTAGAGTACAAGAGCTAGAAATATTAAAACAGATAGTAAGAGTTTCTATAGATACTCAAAAAGAAAAAGAATTCATTTAGGATATGAGTCCAGGGAATTAATAATGGAAATAAGGAGGAGTTAGATGAACTGAATAAGTTTTTTAAATTTCACTCCTCACCGTAGAAAATACAAATAATATTCCAGAAATTGCTGTAAGTTAGGAAATGGAAGGTGGACAGGAATTAAAGAAAATTAGAATCACCAGGGAAATGTCAGAGCATGGTCTAATAAACCCTTTGGAGTTTGCAGAAAGCATTTGACAAGGTGCTGCATTTACTGCAGAAAATAAAGTGTTTAGGGATAACAAGGTGGCATAAGTGAAAGACTGGCTGGTTGATAGAAAGCAGAGAGTGGACGTAAATGGGTCTTATTCTGGTTGACGAGATGGAATGGTGGGAGAGCAGTGCTGAGGCTGTAACCGTGTATGATTTATCCAAATGACATGGATAAAGGGCCAGTAGATGTGATGGCTAACTTTGCTGAGGTCACAAATGTAGGTAGGAAATTAAATTATAAAGCAAATATAGAGAGATTACAAAGGGTTACTCTTGTTTTACCCATACCCTGCAATCTCTTTATGGTCTAGCAAATAGAGCATAATGTGGGAAACTGGGAAATTATCCATTTTAGCATAAAGTGAAAAATATATTTAAGTGGTGAAAGGTTGCAGAACTCTGAGTCACAGAGGGATCTGAAGACCCTCATGCATGAATCACAAAAGGTTAGTCTGCAAGAACAGCAAGTAATTAGGAAAGTGACTATACTATTAGGGATGGTTTACTGGTTAGCGCTACTGCCTCACAGCACCAGGGACCCTGGTTCGATTCCAGCCTCGGACAGCTGTCTGTGTGGAGTGTGCACATTCTCCCTGTGTCTGTGTGGGTTTCCTCTGGGTACTCTGGTTTCCTCCCACAGTCCAAAGATGTGCAGGTTAGGGTGGATTGGCCAGGCTAAATTGTCCCATAGTGTGTGGGTTAGCCATGGGAAATGCAGGGTCATGGGGATAGGGGTGGGTCTGGGTAGGATGCTCTTCAGAGGGCTAGTGTGGGCTGAATGGCCTGCTTCCACACTGTTGGGATTCTATGAATGTTATTTTTTTGTGAAGGGAATTGAAAATGAAAGTAGGAGGGTTATGCTTCAGTTAAACAGGACACTGGGAAGACGATGTCTTGAATATTGTGCACGGTACTGATCTCCTTGTTCAAACAAGGGTGTAAATCTATTGGAATCAATTTGGAAGTTTTACCAGGCTAATACTGGAATAGGTGGGGTGTCTTGGTTGTATTGGCTGGGCTCCATTGAGTTTAGAAGTGTAAAAGGCAACTTGACTGAATCATATAAGATCCTGAGGTACCTTTGACAACATGGATGGGGAGAGGACGCCTTTTCTTGTGGGTAAACAATTCAAAATAAGGGCCATCCATTTAAAAAGTAGATACAAAGATGGCTTTATTGTCTCTCTTTCCTGAAAAGGTGGTGGGAGCAGAGACTTTGGGAGTTTTTTAAAGGCAGAGGTAGGTATGTTCTTAACAAGCAAGGAGGTGAAAGGTTGTGTGGAGTAGGTGGATTTGAGGTTACAATAAAATTCCAGGTGATGTGATGAATTGACAGAGCAAGCCTGAGGGACAAAACGATATATTCCTGCTCCTAACCTACATGTTTATGTGTAGATGCAAATGCTACCACCTGACTGGATAGAATACCCTGAACTGCTCCTTCCCTGTCACTGGGGGAAACCCCTCGGTGTACCCACACCCTGAAGATAGCCATGATTCCAGAAGCCAGCTCAGTGCCTGCTTTTCCCGGGGCATTTAGGGATGAATGCTGTCCTGACCAACCCATTGCTGACTCCCTGTGAAAGACCAAAACCAGCGTGCCTGCAGTTCTGCCTGCCCTTACTTCGGTTAACAGCCTCTCGTGTGGAACTTTGCCCAAATGCCTTCTGGAAATCCCTGGAAATAATTCCACAGGCACGCCCTTGTCTGCGGCCTTTGTGAATCTCCCCGAAGGAGCTCAGCTGGTTTTATTTGACAAGTTGTATCCTCCCCAGGGCCCTGCTGACTTGTGTCAGTAAAGCCTGTCCTGGTCTCAGTCTCCAATCTCAGTTCCCCACCCTGACCTTCCACTGACGGGTAAACCCTCGCTCTGTTTAAGGGAGCAGGAGGGATAGACTGAGAAAATGGGAAATCCAAGGAAACAATTCCTGAATTTTGGAAAATCATTGGTGTATTGTTAGTTTTGGCATCGGATGAGGGGACAATTTTTCACACGATGGCTAGTGTCCCTGCCTCTGAGCTGAAAGGTCTTGGTTCAAGTCTCACTCCAGTTTTAGATTA
This sequence comes from Chiloscyllium plagiosum, assembly GCF_004010195.1. Lineage (NCBI taxonomy): Eukaryota > Metazoa > Chordata > Chondrichthyes > Orectolobiformes > Hemiscylliidae > Chiloscyllium > Chiloscyllium plagiosum. Next base: position 24,851 of record NW_025214940.1, read on the forward strand.
GATTCCCTACAGTGTGGAAACAGGCCATTCGGCCCAACAAGTCCACACTCCGAAGAGTAACCCACCCAAACCCATTTCCCACTGACTAATGCACCTCATACTGCAGGCAATTTAGCCTGGCCAATTCACCTAACCCGCACATCTTTGTGAATGTGGGAGGAAACCGGAGCACCCGGAGGAAACCCACACAGACACGGGGAGAATGTGCAAACTCCACACAGTCAGTCACCCGAGGCTGGAATCGAACCTGAGTCCCTGGCGCTGTGAGGCAGCGGTGTTCTTGACGTGTGAGGGAACATGTGTTCGTGACACAACCAGCAAGCTGTCCTTTGACTTGTAAATGCTTCCAATACACCAAGAGCCGGAGAAACTGGTCAGCATTGTGTTAGATTCATGAAGATTCCCTAATCCCAACTGCTGATGTAAAAAGTGACTAAAGCTCCACACCAACATTTGAGAAAATGTGTGATTACTTCCTCCCCCGCCCCCCACCCAATTTACTTGGCAAACCACTTTTAAAGTGACACACTGCAAAATCTCATCCCCCTAGGGATTAGAAATTATCTGTTTGTGAGTTAGTTTTCAAGAAAGGCAGTTGTGTAGTTTGAACATTTTGCGAAAGATCTTTACTCCCTGGCTGTAGTGAGTCTGACTTGCAATAAAACAGCTGCTCCTTCAGGGACTGAGTAAATGTCCGCACTGAGCTGTGCACGACCCTGATATATAACCACCAATATCCACCACCCCTCTCAAAGTCAAACGGTGTGGTGGGGGAATGGGACTGGGAATCATTTCACTCCTTAGTTATCTATCTTTCTCTGGAGTGGATCATTAACGGTGCTGTCTCTGCCTGGGATCAGCTAAAGTGTTGGGAGTTGAGCCTGTGACATTACTGGGTGCGGATTCCACACAGAGATCAAATAGAAGGCATTAGCTTAGTGGGGTGTGCAAGAAAAGTTTATTTTACTGCGTGACATCCATTCATAGTGGAAATGAATTCATAATTTACAACACAAGACAAGGAATGAATCCAGACGTGGGAACAATGCGAGGGAGAAGGGAGAGGAGCTTTGCAGATTTGGTTGAGGATGTCGGTGTTGGTGAACTCTGGTCTCAGGGATCTTGGGTTAACAGGACGTGAAGGTTTTCCAGAAGAAGTTCTTGCAGCCGGCCTTGCGGTCCCGTGGGGAGTTCCACCGACGAACCATCTGCTCCTGCCCGAGGCCACGTCTCTCGAAGCGGGGCAGCGCCGGCCTGTCGCCCCGGAGGAGCTCAGTCAGGAGTTTCAGCACCACAGTCCTGGACAGCTCCTAGCGACACAGGGACACAGCAATCAAGCGGCTTGGCATTCACTATCGTAGCGCCTGGCACGTCCCCCCGCTGGCTGCCCGGCCAGTACAGTGCTTCCACAACCACCCCCCCCCCCCCCCAGCCTCCCGTCACTGTAGGAAATGTGGCACAGTGAGATCCCACAATTAGCCCCTTGCAGAACGACCCGCATCTGTTTGGTTTTGGAGAGATTGGGTGAAAGATAAACAAACATTGGCCTCAGGACACGTGGGAGAACTCTGCCGAGCTCTTCCTCCACCATCGGCTGTTACCAACCTGACAGGGTAGATGGGGGATCCGAAAGAAGATAGATTCCCTCAGCACTGACCCTCCAATACTGTGGCACACCCTCAGCACTGACCCTCCGACAGTGCCCACACCCTCAGCACTGCCCCTCCGACAGTGCGGCACTCCCACAGCACTGACCCTCTGACAGTGCCCAATCCCTCAGCACTGACCCTCCGACAGTACGGTGTTCCCTCAGCACTGACCTTCTGACACTGCCCACTCCCTCAGCACTGACCCTTCAACAGTGCGGTGATCCCTCAGCACTGACCATCTGACAATATGGAATTCCCTGAGCACTGACCCGCTGACAGTGTGGTATTCCCTCAGCAATGACCCTCCAACAGTGCCCACTCCCTCAGCACTGAGCCTCCGACAGTGCGGCACTCCCTCAGCACTGATCCACCCACAGTGTCCACTCCCTCAGCACTGACCCTCCGACAGTGCAGCGCTCCCTCAGCACTGACCCTCCGACAGTGTGGCGCTCCCTCAGCACTGACCCTCCAACAGTGCGGTACTCCCTCAGCACTGACCCTCCATCAGTGCAGCACACCCTCTGCACTGACCCTCCATCAGTGCAGCACACCCTCTGCACTGACCCTCCGATAGTGGCCACTCCCTCAGTGATGACCCTCCAACAGTGCGGCGTTCCCTCAGCACTGACCCTCCAACAGTGCGGCACTCCGTCAGCACTGACCCTCTGACAGTGCGGCACTCCCTCAGTACCGACCCTCTGACAGTACGGCCCTCCCTCAGCACTGACCCTCCAACAGTGCGCCACTCCCTCAGCACTGACCCTCTGACAGTGTGGCCCTCCCTCAGCACTGACCTTCCGACAGTGCCCACTCCCTCAGCACTGACCCTCTGACAGTGCGGCCCTCCCTCAGCATTGACCCTCCGACAGTGTGGCCCTCCCTCAGCACTGACCCTCCAACAGTGCGGCACTCCTTCAGCACTGACCCTCTGACAGTGTGGCCCTCCCTCAGCACTGACCCTCTGACAGTGTGGCCCTCCCTCAGCACTGACCCTCCGACAGTGCCCACTCCCTCAGCACTGACCCTCTGACAGTGCGGCCCTCCTTTAATATTGCACCATGACTGACAGCCTGGAATTTGTGCTGGAAACTTTGAATATATTCCACAACTCCCTAACTCAGAGAGGAGAAACAGAGAGAGCAAGGTCAGGAGAAAAGGACAGAGAGAGGGTGATCGAGGGAGTCACCCACACTGGGATATATGTGTCACATCAGGAATACAGCTATGTGTTCTATCTGGGCTATATCTGTTCTCCTCTTTTCATTTCGATATGAAACCTCTAGCATCTCTCCAATATTCCTCTCATACGACCACATTTCCCATCCCATACGTTTCTTTTTGCCTCCATTTTTGCTTTCAAATTGAGGTTTATCCCTGTTCCCTCAATGAAACGTGTTTTCCCCCACGTTCTTGAAACTTTCACCTACACCCAGCAACCTTTAACCTCCTACTCACTGATTTATTACAACTTCTCTGTACTCTTCAGTAGCTTTTAAAGGGCTGCATTCAAAGTGAATTACTGGGGAACTGAGTGCCACATTCAGGGTGGCTAATTTCACATTTTTAACATTTCAAACTGACTGTATCGCTACTGGTGCTAACCCAGCTCCCTCATACTGTCACTCAGTAAGCCCTCTCCCCCCAGAGCCCTGTCTTACTGACTGTATCTCTCCTGATGTTAATCCCACTCCCTCACACTGTCACTCAGTAAGCCCTCTCCCTCCAGAGCCCCGTCTTACTTTCTGTATCTCTCCTGATGTTAATCCTGCTCCCTCACACTGTCCCTCAGTAAACCCTCTCCCCCCAGAGCCATGTCTTACTGACTGTATCTCTCCTGATGTTAATCCCCCTCCCTCACACTGTCCCTCAGTAAGCTCTCTCCCCTCAGAGCCCTGTCTTACTGACTGTATCTCTCCTGATGTTAATCCCACTCCCTCACATTGTCACTCAGTAAGCCCTCTCCCCCTCAGAGCCCTGTCTTACTGACTGTATCTCTCCTGATGTTAATCCAGCTCCCTCACACTGTCACTCAGTAAGCCGTCTCCCTCCAGAGCCCTGTCTTACTGACTGTATCTCTACTGATATCAATCCAGATCCCTCTCATATTTCACCTCCAGAGCACATGCTAATATAAAATATAAGATGAATAAAACAAGACGTTAGGTTATTTTGAAGAGTTGAACTTTGCGTTTAGTGGAGATAATTCAGAGTGCAGGACGTAAGATTAATCCATACCATTGGGGCACGACGGAGATTTGAATTGGGGAAGGAGAGAGTGAAGTTTTCCTTACCTCTTTCCCCTCAGGGTTCATCTCCTGTAATATGTCGGGCAAACCCTCCCCTCTGGCTGTTCCTGAACTCCTCAGCAGTAGCAGAGCGACGGAGATCAGAGTGAGGAGCAGGCGAGTCTGTGAACTTGACATCTCGAGCAGTGAATTTCTGTGTTTAGATGGAGATGGCAAAGACTTAGAAAACTCTGGCCAGCTCCTACAGACGAGAGATGAGCTTCTCTGTGTCACTCTTCCAGCTAACTGTCATCCCTTCACTTTTATCGGTTTATATACCTCTCACGACAGGCAGTGATAACGTCATCACAAACAAAGCCCCCGCATTTAATTGCCATATGAGTGGTGCTACAATTTCATTGGGCAGTCAAAGCACCAATCAAAGCCTCTTCGCTCAATGGACTGAAATATGTTTCGCTTTTAGTTCCAATTTTTAGCTCGACCAACGCGCATCCCCCGATCTATGACAACCTGAGAGTATTTTTCATTGTCACCTGGAAGTTGAATACAGGCAATTCCAAAGACTTTCCAACACTCACTCCAATAGGCCACTCCAGGTGAGAGCCAGGGGTCACTGGGACAGTGATCAGGAATCCCCCCTAATCCAGGGGTCACTGGGACAGTGATCAGGAATCCCCCCTAATCCAGGGCTCACTGGGACAGTGATCAGGAATCCCCCCTAACCCAGGGCTCACTGGGACAGGGATCAGGACCCCTCCCTAACCCAGGCCTCACTGGGACAGGGATCAGGACCCCTCCCTAACCCAGGCCTCACTGGGACAGTGGTCAGGAACCCTCCCAAACCCAGGACTCACTGGGACAGTAGTCAGGAATCCTCCCTACACCAGGGCTCACTGGGACAGTGATCAGGAACCCTCCCTACCCCAGGGCTCACTGGAACAGTGATCAGGAACCCTCCCTACCCCAGGGCTCACTGGGACAGAGATCAGGAATCCCCCCTAACCCAGGGCTCACTGGGACAGGGATCAGGAACCCTCCTTACCCCAGGGCTCACTGGGACAATGATTAGGAATCCTCCCTCATCCAGGGCTCACTGGGACAGTGATCAGGAATCCCCCCGAACCCAGGGCTCACTGGGACAGTGATCAGGAACCCACCCTAACCCAGGGCTCACTGGGGCAGCGATCAGGAATCCTCCCTAACCCAGGGCTCACTGGGACAGTGATCAGGAATCCTCCCTAACCCAGGGCTCACTGGGACAGTGATCAGGAACCCACCCTAACCCAGGCCTCACTGGGACAGTGATCAGGAATCCTCCCTAACCCAGGTCTCACTGGGACAGTGATCAGGAATCCTCCCGAACCCAGGCCTCACTGGAACAGTGATCAGGAATCCTTCCTAACCCAGGGCTCACTGGGACAGTGATCAGGAACCCTCCCTAACCCAGGGCTCACTGGGACAGGGATCAGGAACCCTCCTTACCCCAGGGCTCACTGGGACAATGATTAGGAATCCTCCCTCATCCAGGGCTCACTGGGACAGTGATCAGGAATCCCCCCCTAACCCAGGGCTCACTGGGACAGTGATCAGGAATCCCCCCCTGACCCAGGGCTCACTGGGACAGTGATCAGGAATCCCCCCCTGACCCAGGGCTCACTGGGACAGTGATCAGGAATCCCCCCCTGACCCAGGGCTCACTGGGACAGTGATCAGGAATCCCCCCCTGACCCAGGGCTCACTGGGACAGTGATCAGGAATCCCCCCCTGACCCAGGGCTCACTGGGACAGTGATCAGGAATCCCCCCCTGACCCAGGGCTCACTGGGACAGTGATCAGGAATCCTCCCTAACCCAGGGCTCACTGGGAGTTCCCCTCTAAATCGGTTAAAACGTCTGACTGACAATATGGATTTATTCAGATCCTCAGTATTCATTCCCTGCAGTGATTTGTCATTAACCATTTGACAATATTCAGCAGGAGTCACTGAAATATCTGGAAATACTGCAGACAGTGAAACCAGGAAAATGTACAAACATCAGCAATCTGCTCCCGTCAATGTAAAACATGCCAACTGAACCCAAGTGTTGTCCAAACTAAGCTCAGCGATCGCCTCTGGAAATATCATTTCATTCATTTCAGTTTTGTTTTCACTGCAAATCTCAACCAGCCTCAGGCAATGACATCTTTGATTTAAAAGGAAAATGATCTCTGTCCGGGAATGGCAAATGCGCATCATTTCAGAAATGGCCTGTACATGAAGTATTTGGTCTGTGTAAATGATTGATCACTGACTTGAGAAACAATTCCCAGAAAAATATGGGAGTGACAGCCTTCATAATCCCAGTCAGTGAAGGACACTTTGAATACAGCATTCCAGTTGATACCCCATTATAATGCAGTGGTCTATTTATACACAGCAAGATCCCACAGTTAGATTAGATTACTTACAGTGTGGAAACAGGCCCTTCGGCCCAACAAGACTACACCTACCCGCTGAAGAGCAACCCACCCAGACCCATTCCCCTACGTTTACCCCTTCACCTAACACGATGGGCAATCGAGCATGGCCAATTCACCTAACCTGCACAGTTTTGGACTGTGGGAGGAAACCTACACAGACACGGGGAGAACGTGCAAACTCCACACAGACAGTTGCCTGAGGCGGGAATTGAACCCGGGACTCTGGTGCTGTGAAGCAGCAGTGCTAACCACTGTGCTGCCGTGTCGGAGACAGATGACGAGTCCTGAGAGTGTAGGGTCTCGCCTGTTCCTCCTGTCATGTTGGAGGTGCAGAAACAAGGAGAGGGTGGTTGGTGCTCCTGCGAGATCTCACTCCTTTGTCAGACCTTCAAAACTGGTTGGGAAGCGATGACCACACTGTCCCCAAAACAAACTCCTTCCCTGTGGCTTTCTTTCAGCCTCTGGCAGCTAACCCTGATTGCGATGGGCCTGTGAGCTGCTTGTCTTGGAAGGGGACCACTGTCCGATCACATCATTATAGTACCTGTGGTTTTCCAAGGACTGGGGTGGTTGAAGCAGCTGCAACAGGCCACACCTTCACCAGGAAGGAGCTGTCTACCTGATTTCCAGCCAGAGTGGAAAAGCAGCCAGCTGTTACACTTCGGGTTTCTACACTCATGGGCTCCACTTCCGTTAATCTGTTCCGGAGCTCCACTCAGGGAATGCATGGGGGAACAGCTAACACTTCGGAAAAAAGAACAAGTTATGGACACAGCACCACCTGGGAATTGGGTGAAGGCAAATCTCAACTAAGGATCCAGAGCACAAGGACACAGATCCTCCTGGGGACTGCAGGGCAGTGAAACAGCTCCACCTGGGGACCGCAGGGCAGTGAAACAGCTCCTCCTGGGGACCACAAGGCAGTGAAACAGCTCCACCTGGGGACTGCAGGGCAGTGAAACAGCACCTCCAGGGGACCACAGGGCAGTGAAACAGCTCCACTTAGGGACCACAAGGCAGTGAAACAGCTCCACCTGGGGACCACAGGGCAGTGAAACAGCTCCACCTGGGGACCGCGGGGCAGTGAAACAGCTCCACCTGGGGACCACAGGGCAGTGAAACAGCTCCTCCTGGGGACCGCGGGGCAGTGAAACAGCTCCACCTGGGGACCACAAGGCAGCGAAACAGCTCCACCTGGGGACCGCAGGGCGGTGAAACAGCTCCACCTAGGGACCGGAAAACAGTGAAACAGCTCCACCTGGGGACCGCAGGGCAGTGAAACAGCTCCACCTGGGGACCACAGGGCAGTGAAACAGCTCCACCTGGGGACCGCAGGGCAGTGAAACAGCTCCACCTGGGGACCACAGGGCAGTGAAACAGCTCCACCTGGGGACCGCGGGGCAGTGAAACAGCTCCACCTGGGGACCACAGGGCAGTGAAACAGCTCCTCCTGGGGACCGCGGGGCAGTGAAACAGCTCCACCTGGGGACCACAAGGCAGCGAAACAGCTCCACCTGGGGACCGCAGGGCGGTGAAACAGCTCCACCTAGGGACCGGAAAACAGTGAAACAGCTCCACCTGGGGACCGCAGGGCAGTGAAACAGCTCCACCTGGGGACCACAGGGCAGTGAAACAGCTCCACCTGGGGACCGCAGGGCAGTGAAACAGCTCCACCTTGGGACCGAAGGGCAGGGAATCAGCTCCACCTGGGGACCACAGGGCAGTGAAACAGCTCCACCTGGGGACCGCAGGGCAGTGAAACAGCTCCATCTAGGGACCGGAAGGCAGTGAAACAGCTCCACCTGGGGACCACAGATCAGTGAAACAGCTCCACCTGGGGACCGCAGGGCAGTGAAACAGCTCCGCCTGGGGACCGCAAGGCAGTGAAACAGCTCCGCCTGGGGACCTCAGGGCAGTGAAACAGCTCCACCTGGGGACTGCAAGGCAGTGAAACAGCTCCACCTGGAGACCGCAGGGTAGTGAAACAGCTCCACCTGGGGACCACAGGGCAGTGAAACAGCTCCACCTGGGGACCGCAAGGCAGTGAAACAGCTCCACCTGAGGACCGCAGGGCAGTGAAACAGCTCCACCTGGGGACCGCAGGGCTGTGAAACAGCTCCACCTGGGGACCGCTGGGCAGTGAAACAGCTCCACCTGGGGACCGCAGGGCAGTGAAACAGCTCCACCTGGGGACCGCCGGGCAGTGAAACAGCTCCACCTGGGGACCAGAGGGCAGGGAAACATCTCCACCTGGGGACCGCAGGGCAGTGAAACAACTCCACCTCGGGACCAAAGGGCAGTGAAACAGCTCCTCCTGGGGACCGCAGTCCAGTGAAACAACTCCACCTGGGGACCACAGGGCAGTGAAACACCTCCACCTGGGGACTGCAGGGCAGTGAAACAGCTCCACCTCGGGACCACAAGGCAGTGAAACAGCTCCACCTGGGGAATGCAAAGCTGTGAAAACGCCTCCACCTGGGGACCACAGGGCAGTGAAACAGCTCCACCTGGGGACCGCGGGGCAGTGAAACAGCCCACAGGGCAGTGAAACAGCTCCACCTGGGGACCGCGGGGCAGTGAAACAGCTCCACCTGGGGAACGCAAAGCTGTGAAACAGCTCCACCTGGGAACCGCAGGGCAGTGAAACAGCTCCATCTGGGGACCTCAAAGCTGTGAAACAGCTCCACCTGGGGACCGCAGGGCAGTGAAACAGCTCCACTGGGGACCACAAGGCAGTGAAACAGCTCCACCTAGGGACCACAGGGCAGAGAAACAGCTCCACCTGGGCACCGCAGGGCAGTGAAACAGCTCCACCTGGGGATCGCAGCGCAGTGAAACAGCAACACCTGGGGACCGCAGGGCAGTGAACCAGCTCCACCTGGGGACCACAGGGCAGTGAAACAGATCCTCCTGGGGCCCGCAGTCCAGTGAAACAGTTCCATCTAGGGACCGGAAGGCAGTGAAACAGCTCCACCTGGGGACCACAAGGCAGCGAAACAGCTCCACCTGGGGATCGCAGGGCAGGGAAACAGCTCCACCTGGGGACCGCGGGGCAGTGAAACAGCTCCACCTGGGGACCGCGGGGCAGTGAAACAGCTCCACCTGGGGACCGCGGGGCTGTGAAACAGCTCCACCTGGGGACCACAGGGCAGTGAAACAGCTCCACCTGGGGACCACAGGGCAGTGAAACAGCTCCCACCTGGGGACCACAGGGCAGTGAAACA